>NW_009624228.1:3546-10448 GCF_000690535.1 Cariama cristata | reverse complement strand
AGTCCTGCAAGACCCCAGGCTGGATCCCTAGCTGACTGAAGGCATCACCAGCTGCTTTGTTTCTACATATTCCTTTGCCCCATGCCAGTTCTGAAACAACGCAGCTGTCCTTCCAAGACACCTCCGCTCCCATTCCTATCAGCTGTGCCAGCCTGGTAATCAAGCGTGTTCCTGCTGCTTGTACAAACAGCTACATGGTGGTGCTCGCTGTGTCCCATCTCCATATAGGGTGAGACACCAATGTAAACACCTGCACCTTGTTCAAGTGGACAACCTTCATTGCAGCGACTCACAGCAGAGATAAAATAGTCTAGATTTCTAGTAGAATCTTGCTCTCATCAAAAAGGTAACTGTCAGCTGCTGCCATTTCACTGCGGTCCTTAAGCAAAATCTCAGGGACTCATTTGAAAGTATTTGGTTTAAATGGGGGAACACTGTGCTCTGGAGGCTTCGTAAAATAAACTCCTGTTTGGCAGCACAATAAAACAGCAATGTCTGAAAGCATTTCTCTCTTGGTGCTATGTCATATTGTCTTTTCCTTGATTTTTCATGTAGTCTCCTGTTCCCTACAAACTTCAAATGAAAAAATTATTCATATTGAGAAAATACAACAAAGTTGCTGATTGACTATGGCTCTTGCATTTAGAGGTGTGTTTGTGTTCCTTCCCTGCAGCGGTCCTGGCCGTGACCGCCGGTCAGTGCCTGATCCCAAGACTGGTCCCATGCAAATAATCGAAAACTCCTACAGAATAAAGTTCTGATCAATCTGAGTGGGAAAAGCAGGTCCTTGGCCAACTTTACTGGCTTTTTCTCATCCTATTCTTATGGCAGCAGTCCCCAGATGGCACTGTTTGGCCATCCTATGTGTTCTTTTCTCTGCCTTTTTAAAATTTTTTTTTTTAACGTTCATAGGCAGTGTACAGTCTTTGAAGAAATGCTATATTCTTCTATATAGAAGGAAGGGCTGCTTCCTAGGAACCATGGCTTGGTGACAGGATTGATTATTTCTTCATGTTTCTGGAGCCTCCCCCATAGAAACAGCTTCATTTTTTTTGACTGTCAGTGTTTCACAATGGTCTGCTCTCCCCACACCCCTTCCTCCCATGACAGATCTTCTCCCCTCTCACCTTTCAGTGTTCTTCAAGTATTGCAGGCAGCAAGAAACTGATAGCAAGATGCTGCTGTACCTGGGTAGATGGTATATCCTGAAGCATCATACTCACAATCTGGTATGTTTCTTTGCAACTCTAAATTTCCATACTTCTACTATCAAGGGTGTTTGCATTTCTTTCTTTTTTTTAATGGTTTTTTTTTTTTTTTTAATGACTGCTTCCATTGTTAACTCATACTTCAACTACTTAAAGGAAACCAAGAAGACTTTGAACATTTTTCTCCAGATGGAGTTGCAAGCTAATAAGGGGCTTCTAAGCTGTTAGTAACCACTAAGATTGCTACTGCTATAATTTGAGGAAAAGCCAAAGAATAGTTTTTGTTGTTGCATTCAGCACTCAGGAAGGGGACATAGGGCCAGATAAAACCAGGGTAACACAATGGAAAGAAATCTTCAGAGAGAGCATAGTGGTGGTGAAAACTGTTCTCAGGTGGAAAGGGTTACATTCCTCATCTAGTAAGGGAAATGGTGAGGTTCAGAAAGAAAGAAAATATCTGTTCAGTAAAGTCATGTTACAACAACAAAATGAGGAAGACAGACTCACTTTTACTTAGTTTGGGATATTGAGGAATAGCTGATTTAGAGAAGGAAGGGCAGAGGAGGTAGGTCCTGACATCAACAGCCCATTCAAAGACAGGACCGATCTATGATGTCATATTGGTTGTACTTGTTTACATTTTTACTAATTATTTTTGCCACAGGAATTAGAACTGGATTATTAAAGGAGATGAGAGCGATGATACAGCATGAGTTTCAGTAACCTAAAGGGGTAAGATTATGCTCTTAAGAACCAGCAGCCAGAATCTTTATTGTCATCTGGAAATACATCAAAGATGGTGTAGGAGAAATGAAACGTGAGGGCATGCCAGTTACAAGATGATCAGAGTACTGGTGGGGCACAACTGTGGAGAAGCTCTTCAGCTATGCCACGGCCATGTCCAGCAGAGAGGAAAGAGACAGGCTCACAAGTGACCTATTGAGGCCTCCTTTAAAACACTGTGGGCAGCACTGGTCACTTGCAATATTGAAATGAGGGCCAGTGTGACAACAGATAATCTTGGCGGGTGCAGCACAGCTGAAAGGGGCTGAGGTGCAATGACAGTGTCCTCGACAAAGTCATCAGTGCAGGGGGATGGAAAACCGGCTGGGACTGAGAGGAGCTAAGCTGGACAACATGCAGTGCTGGCACGTGAACAAGGGACCACCAATATGTGGAGGGTGGAAATTAGCAGCTTTCTAGCAACTGCCAGTCATCTTTTTGGAACAGCCTAAGAAGCCTGAATAACAGCAAGATGGAGTGTGACAGGTTTATGGAAGACAGCATACAAGATGATGGGAAAGGGGTGGTTTCAGTGGCTGAGTGGTGCCCTCTTCCTCTACTTTCCTGGGCCATTTTCCTTGAAAAAAGAGATGTGATTTGTCATAATTAGTTCTTCCTTGTAGAGTTTTTGGGACTCAACTTTATCACTGTTACAAGTAAAAAACCCCACAAAAACAGAGGGAAAAACAAAGAAAAAAATCTTGACCTCCTGTTGTAGCTATTACACTGTGTGGTTTTAGTGTTCTGGGTATGATGATAATTAAACTCACAGTTCAATCTGCTGCAGTTTAAAATGGATTGGGTAATGGAAGACTTCTGTTCCAATAAAAGAGAATACTCAGATGCCTGTCCTAATAGTAAAGGCATTGAAGGAATGGAAAACCATTCTTAGTAAGGGTTATATAGAAATCACATCTTCTTGATAGTTCTTGATTCTTAGCTACAGTAATTCTTGTGCTCATTGAAAGCTTTCAAAAGTCATTAAAATGGACACAAAATAGTCCTAACTTTTTTTTTTTTTTTTCCCCCTGCTATCAAACAATGGTAACTTTTGAAAATCTTCCAAAAGCTCAGCCAATTTCAGCGTTGCTGTGACCCAAACATCATTCTCTCTACACATTGAGAAAACAGGCACTGAGAATAGTTAAAGTAAGGGAGAGATCTTGCTTAAGCTTCATTTCACTTGATGGATGTGCGAGAAGTTGTTTTGGAAATGGAAAGAAAGCTCAGACAAGGACACTGTGTTAGTTTACTAGTGCAGATAAGCTTAACATCCTGCAATCAGATGTAAGGACTCCTTGCTTGATTTCGTCTAGAAACAGGACTTACAATAGTGTCTGTACGTGTCACTCCATCTTAATGTTTTAATCCCCTTGTCAACTACAAAGAAACATGGCAGAGAAGCAGCAACGCTGCATGACTTGAGGAAACAGGTGGCTGAGTAAGGTGGGGAGGACCTATGAAAGGCTGGCAGCAGTAAAGCAAACTTCTATCTTATTAGACCTCAGTAATCCATGAGACTTCATAAATGCCTCAATGGCAAGAGAAGCAAGAGGTCGAGCCATCTTAAGGAATGAAACTGTAGAAAACCTAGATGATTTTGTTCTTCTGCTTGGCAAATCACCGTTTTCTTGGCCCAGCTGCAGTGGGCAGGTGCGAACACAGGGTCAGCTAACTCACATGTGGTGATGCAGATAGTCTGTTTCAGGGACCAGCTTCCATCATGTGACACTGCACCATGTTTGGCCCCCTGCGACCATCCAGGTAGGCTGAGTTCCCTCTGCTACCCTATGCTCCTTCCTGGGCCATGCAACAGTTGACTCTCAGCTTCACCCCAGAGAAAACGCAGCACTCCGCCATTGCAGAAGCAAGCTGGGAAAACCCCCAAAGCAATGGTCTTGGAGCCCTAGTTGATTCTGGGCATGGAGTAGCGTGGGCCCTGGTACGATGCAGAATGACTCTGGCCCACGCAGGAGCAGCTAGTCCTTCCCCGCAGGGGAGGAAGTGGGTATGTCTGCCTGGCAGGCTGTTAATTGGTGATGAAGCTATCAAAGCAAGAAGTTCTAGCTACAGGGTATTGGAAGAGATTTATCCTGAAAATATAAGCACTTGAAAACCTCTTTGAGAATTTATTGATGCCAGAGTTTGATGGAGCCGATTCATTTCCTTAGGTGGCTTCAGACAGCTAAGTTACTGTTTCGTCCCCCCCTCACAAACACTTTTGCTTTTAATGACTTGCCTGCTGACATGTTCTCGTTTTCCTGTGCCTGCACAGTAACAAGCAGCGTTTCCTGACCTCTCTGCAGCCACTGACATATCTTATTAAGGACCCTTGGATAGGTTCAGCTTCTCCCTTGGTGATAGCTTACCTATTCGCCATCAAATTTGACTAAGTGCACGCTTCAGTTAGCAAATGGGCAAACAGCCTGCGCTCTCAATGCCTGCTAGCCTTTCTCATTTTCTTCTTTCTTAAGCTAAATAGTTGAATAGAGCCTGAACATTAAGATGAGCAGGTTTACAATGCCGGCTTGGTACAGCATGGCATTTCCCAGCAGTAAAAAGCAACACATAAAGACCTTTCTCCTGGAAACAATTATTCATGGCAAGAAGCGTCAGAGAAGAAGATGGTTTCTAAAACGAGAAGTGCTTACATTACATGTTGGTATTTTTTAACATTAAGAATGTGTTGTTTAGCTATTAATAAATATCTAGGCTTAAACTAAAACAAAGACAGCGTTGCTGAACATCTCGCACCTGCAAGTGAATTCTGAAGCTAGTTCATTTTAAAATGAAGACTTGGGCTCAGAGAAGGGAGAGATGTGAGACAAGAAGGCTATAAAGACAGAAAAAAGCTTACCTAGGATTTCTTTCTTAGGAAGGTTATTTCAGTAAATTCATATGTCATGGAAGAATGTAACTAAATTTCCTGCTTAAGCATTGTAATTTTTTATCACCATTGTTCATAGGGACCCAGGAAAAGAGAATTTCTGCACCATAAGAAATTCTCAGTAGGATGAAGACCATGCGACTGAAGAAAGCCCTATAGCATCAAGAAGATCCGGCAAACAAGGAGGGCTGGCGGGGGCTGAAGTCATCGCTTGCATGCTGGGGACAAAGGTACTAATGTCATGGAGAGGGAGTAGCTAAGCAGGAAAAGGGGTAGACTTGTTTCTTGCAGTTATAGGGTGCAGTTGCTGGATTCTCTGGTGACTAAGATGCAAATGTGGTTGTTGCACATGTTCTGGTTGGGACTTTCATATCATGTGCCTTTTCTCCCACTGCCCTGCGGATTCTTTGGCACCTCCTAAGAGATCAGCTTACACCACAGAGGGTTTTCTTGGTGGCGGCACTGACAGTCTGTTTGCTGTTTCCAGGTTCTCATTAAACCTGGAAGAATCTAGTATCGCCGCGAGTCCTCTTCACCGCCTCTCTAGAAATGAGCCAAGGCTGTCAGGAAGAAGAGGAGAGAGACTGTCAAATACAGAGCATGGCCGCACAAGTGTTTTCCTTAGGAATAAGAGGCAGAGTACAATGGGAAATGGGACTAAAGGAGAAGACAGTAAGATAAGGGAGCAAAATTAGAGGAATGGGGAATTTTGGTCAGTTTTCATGGGTAGAGCAAAGCTGTTGTTCTTTCAGTCCTGTTTTGTTCTTTCACAAAGCTGTCCTTCTTTCAGTGCCTGCCCTGAGGGCTAGATGGCTGGCTTTACTCTAGCTGGTGGAGCCTGCTGACATTCAGGGGGCTTCAGACATTTATACCACCAGAATCAGTCCATCTACTTAAGTGGGTTTGGAAGTTTTCCTTGAGGACTTAGTCTTTTTCATTCGTGTCTTATCCAGCCCATTTAGACTGAATGAAAAACTAACAAGGGGTCAGAGCATCCTGAGATCTGTTCTACCCAGCAGCACATGTGGGGATCAGGCTTAGTGATCCCAGCCTACGCTTGCAGCTCTCAGACAACCTGCCGGGATGGGAGCACAAGTGCAGTTCTGAAGCCAGGGCTTTCCTAAGCAGGAATCACTGTTTATGTCTCTGTACAACCCTGTGTACAGAAAGGGGGCCGGAGATATTGCTACTAAGCAGTATAAGCTTTAAGTGCAGGGCTTGAGGAAACTAACACGCAACCTCTTTCTTCAATTAGCTCTTGCTTTGCAGCTTTGCTTCTGCTTTGAAAGCAAGTAATTCCATACTGCAGCAAGGAGCAAGTCTGCAGTCTGCAGAAACAAAGCAGACTTTGGCTTCCTACAGCTCACCACGTCAGGGGTTACCAGGGGTTATCTTCTTCAGTAATCCCTGGCTGCCTCAATCTCAAATCCCCTGAACTCTGCAAGCATGGTCTCCAAAGCATCTAAACCTAAACATATACTCTGTGTGTGTGCAGATGTGTGTAAAGATAATAAATTATTTGATGTGGATAAAGCTATTGAATTATTTTATAATATTTTTGCTGTTTAATTCTCCTGTATGTGCAGAAATTCCCATTCAGTCTCAGATTTGAGAAGCAGGGTTTACAATGATAGTGCTTCTGCGTTGTCTTTTACCTCAGTAACTAATCTCTGGAGTCTTTGCAGTGCACCAGAATGGGGGAGGGAGATTCACACTTCAGTAGACAATCTTTGATAACCTTTTCTGATGTTTTACCATGGCTTAAACACAACAGAGACCTGACATACATTCAAATTGCCAGGTACTGAAGAATGGAGAAATCATAGGAGAGAAAAAATTACTATGTGTCCTTCTGGATATTTAACTACATAGTAATGCTTTCAGAGTGTCAGATCCCCTTGGAAAGTCTTTTTTTTTTTTTTTTTTAATTACAGATTCACTTAACTGATATGCTACACACCCCTTGTATGTAAAAATGGTGGCTTTTACTTAGACTTGTTAATTTTGCCACTGTCCCCATTCCT
>NW_009624228.1:0-3515 GCF_000690535.1 Cariama cristata | reverse complement strand
TTCCTGCTCCTCTTGTGCGTTCCCCAATACAGTACTGAATGCATTAGGGACAAGTTTAAGAAGTATCACTCCAATTATAGAAAAGTGACGCTTATTTAAACCACCAGCATGAGATGTTCACATACTCGACCTTGTCAAGTTCGGAAGAAATGCTCAGGTTTCACATAAACACACACACACTCACCTGTGAAATCCAGTTAAATTAGGACCAGAGAGGGAGAATACATGAGGCAGTTCAAAAAGCAAGGTGGTAAGCTGCAGACAGATACCCAGAAGTTATTAACAGCAGGTAAAGAGACTTGAGAGCAAGATTACAAGGGAATCAGTCAAAAAAAGGTTAAGTAAGAGAAAGGGAAATAAGAAAAAGAAACTGAGGAAACTGGCTGCATATTGGCTGTATTTGAAAGCAGAAGAGAGGGCAAGACTGGGCCTTTTTTCCCCGTCAAAATGTGAAACAGTAAGTGAAAGAATCAGGAGAAAAGTTGCTGGGGAAGCAGACATGCTGGGTACTATCATGTGCAGGTTCTCATTCAGTGCCGGCAGAGGACAGAGACTCTTGGAAGGTGATGTGCTCCTCCCTCATGGGACACACCAACTTTCTGTCTTATCTTTTTCACTGTCATTCTAGTAAAGAAAAGCCTTGAGGGATGCCAGAGATATTAACATTACCTGGCTGCTTTAAGTGTTGGTTGCAAAGAGCTTCACCAACACGTGTTCCTGCTGGTTTAGTGGAACGTGTGGTAGGCCTGGTGAAGGCAATGCTTGGTTGGGTTTCTGTTTCCTGATTTCTCAGCAGGTTTGGGGCAATGCCTCTAGTAAGGGCTGGGCACAGAGCCTTAAATTGCTTCTTCTTCCTCAAGACACAGAGAGGTAAGTTTGCCTGAGTGGCTCTTCACAACAGCAGCAGTAGCAACATGCTGCTCCTGCAGAGAGAGATGCAGATTCATCTCCCACGTGGACGAGTTCCACTGTGCTCTAAAATGCTTGCTGTCCCTGATGAGACAGCCTTCTAAGTGGCATGAATTGCTCTTTACTGCACCTTTCCTGGCACTCTGACATGAACATTTAACGTTCTAAAGGCTACTTAAGTTAGTCAGTGTCCCTTGGCATAAACTGGTGCACACAATGCTGGTCGTGTGCTTACAAACTGGGGAGCCCACAAACATTTCCTCTGAATGCTCATGAAATGACCAGCTCTCACAGTGCACAATGGACAAGGTTACCCCCAAAAACTTGTAAAATGGCCACAAAAATGCACAGCAGTGATTGTGAGTATATTATGCTATAACATACTTGTAGACTCATAGACAATTACTCAGATCTAAAATCTTGTGCAGCACTTAGATCTTTTCCTAGATTTTTGATGCCTGCAGTTAAATGCAGTAATACTGAACTTGAAAGCATGTTGCTCCAAGAACTTGCCAAATGATGGTGGAGGTGAAATGGTGATGCTGCTCACTAAATGCCCAAAGATAGGTCCTGGGCAGCATGAACCACATGCCAGCTAGTGAATTTATGTCTGTGGAGAAATCATTTTGCCTGAACACAGAAATTATGATCTTACCTGGGAATTTGAAGAAAGATGAAAAAAGATGGAGTGTTTGGAGAATTTCCCCCTTATTCCTGAAAGTCAAAGTGCTGTAATATTTGCCCAGGAAATAAAAAAGAAGACAGATATTTCTTAGCTGCTGTTTTGCAATTTATTAACACTGCTTACATGAAGGTGCTTTATATTTGTTAGCAGAGTTAACCTTTCTTATTTTCTGCTTGGAGAGTCTCACCCAGTAGTTCAAAGTTTAAAGCAAAGAGAAGATGCCCATAAAAAGTAACAATACAGCTTTTCTGGGCGTACAAACAATGAAACTTTGAGGCACATTACCTAATGACAATTTAGAGCTTGAAGCACACATACAATGGCCTGCAGTAAAAGCCAGAAGTTTCCGTTTGCACTTTCCTAGTGATTTAAAGCCTTGCACGTTCTCTCTGAATTTCATTGCACTGTCCATAGTCAGCTGCAGTTAATTACTGAATACTAACTTTCAGGGGCCTTGAAAGCTATGCTTCTGGTAAGAAATAACCTAACTGTATCTACAAAAATGCAATTTCTTTTTAACATAATCGCTTTGCATCTTCTTAGGAAATGGAAATGTTAGAAGCAGTCTGAGTAGAAGCATAAAGTGGTCAGAGGGCCCAGATAAAGCACTTACTATGTGGCCTAAACGTAGCACAGTGCTCAGGGACATGTTACCCAATCTGCCACATAAGCAATGACACCGCACAGGTCACAGGCTTCTTGATTTCTTCTCTGTACTTGGAGGCCCTAGGAAAGACTTGGAGGGATATGAAGTCATACAAAGCTTTTATCCCAAACTCTCTCACACATGCCTTTCACAGGAAGGCAGCTTTGCCTCGTGACAGCTGTTGCAAAGCCCAGTATGAACAGCTGGCCAGTAAAAACTGGCAGTAAAAGCACAAACTGACCAAAAGCATGGCAGAATACATTTGGCCTGTCTTTACACAAAACAGATGTTACTTTGTGTCGAGGGAGATGGTGCAGCAGAGAAACTGCTCTGGAGCTCAGTTACATGGTGCTTGTAGAGTCAGATCAACATATACTACAGCAACAGGGTGATGGCTGTAAACAGGTGAGGCGCCACACTGGCACCAAGCTGTTGCAGGGCAGCTTTGTCTGCTAACAGACTGCAACGAGCTAAGCCCAGGATGGTGACTCCCAGACACACAGTGTGTGGCTGCCGGGGCACTGTACTTGCCAGATCAGGGAAAATGTGCTGCTTACAGGTAAAGCTAAAGAGTTGTTATGTATGCTGCAAAACAATGTACCACCTCTTTCTAGCAAAGAGGTGGGACATACAGAAACTGCTTGCGTAGAGATGAGCAGCAGTTTTGTTTGGAGGAATGAACTTTTGAGTGTTGAAGCTATCTTGCTGTATCAATGAGCATAGTGAAACCAGTATCAACTCTGCTTCGCTTTGCAGAACATCCTTTATTTCCTCTTTTAGGAAATTAAAGACTTTAAAAAAATTATTTCTCCTCTTTCATCTGCCATGACCCACCTGCTACAGTGTTTCCTTTCCAATGGAAAGGTTAAAAGATTACTACTATTATTAAAAAGGGAAAAACACTGCTTGTCAAACACCTGCAACAGTCACTGACCTGAAGTCTACTTTTTCACCCGCCAGGCAGCCTTTCTTACAACTGTACATAAAATCTCCCTGTCATCACAGCTCAGGATTCAAACCTGTGTTTGAGAGGAAGCAGCTCACAGCACTGCTAGCTTCTGGACCAAACACCAGCTCTCAGCATAGGTAACTCTTGGGAAGCTGAGAGCCTCACACCTCGGCACTTTCCTCTTCCTTCAGCATCGCACCTCCGAGGCGGGACGGCCTCACCCCGCTCTCGCAGGGCCGCAGAAGGCCGCACAGCAGAGCAGGTCGCCAGGGTCTCGTGTCTCGGGGCCCTTCCAGCACAGGACTCCAGCAAGCTACCAGCCGCTG
>NW_009624227.1:33937-54475 GCF_000690535.1 Cariama cristata | reverse complement strand
GCCAGCGTGTGGCGGGGAGCACGCCGGGGCCTGGGCCCGGTGGGAAGCCGGCCGGAGCAGGGGGAGGTGGGCTGGGAGTGGGCAGTGGTGCAAGGTGCAGCCGCTGAGAGCTGCCCCGGCTGGAGCCCTCCCTGCCCTGGGGAAGTGGGGGATGTGGGGCTTGGCTGTCCCCTTGTCCCCTCCTAGGACAGCCTCCAGCTTCCTCTCCTGTTGTCCCAACTCCTCCCTCTGTGAGCTCTTTCTCCTGGGATGCTCGCTGGAGCCGAGCTCCTCTCCTTGCCTGGCTGCCAACTCCTAGCTCACACCAGCTGCTCAACCCCGGATCTTGGGATGCTCTTATCTTACACAGGGATCTGCCCAGTCCTCACCTCTCATCTGTCAACCCAGACTGGAAGAAGGGAGTGTCCCTTAGACGGGAACTTGCCATTTCCTGATGGAAACCCCTTTGCAGGCTGTGTGGAAACAAAGGCATCCATAGACAATGTGTGGTCGGTTTTGGCTGGGTTGCTTAGGAAAGGTGCCCTGCTGGGTGCACCCCACACTGATCCCAGGGGCACACAGCCTCGGAGGTGATGATGGGGGGAATAGTGCTGCTTAGCTACAGCGGGGCAAGGCTGGATACTCCCCAACTTCCCACCTCCCCAGCTCCAGCACTGATTTCTCACACAGGTGAAATGAGGCACAGAAACCCAATGAGACTCACGGGGCTGGCACAGGCCGCAGTGCCTGGGGGCTCTGGTGATGCTTTGCTGATGCTTCGCAGCCATCCATGGATGCTGCAAGAACCATGGTGTAATGAGAGATGTCCCAGACCAAACACCAGCCCTAAACCCTCAGGGGAAGCCTCTTTAGCCTAACCTGAGTGTTTCAGGGCAGGACTTGTGGAATAGTGGTCTCCAAACTCTGGAAAATGAAGGGTAGATCTGAAGGGGATCCCGGTTATTTGACTGCAGCTTCTAGAGCTGCACAGACTTTGAGGTTTCGAGGGCAGGGCTAGGAAGAGGTCTAGAAAGCAGTAGAAAGCGTTACCAAAAAAGCCCCAAAACTTCTAAAGTTGCGTTAGAGAGAGTAACAAGCTCTAACTCTATGCCTTGGGGCATGCACCAGCACAGACGGGCTGAGGTTAGGGCGATCAGCTAGATGAATTATCCCATTCTCGCTCATTATGAGACCTCTTTGTACCCATTTTGGAAACATGTGGGAAGAGCTGAGGTTCGGAGTGGGACACTGGGCCACACAAGCCCCTGACCTACTTGGAAATGGCAGTTTTGTGTTCCTATGGGCCTTTTGGTTTTGCACACATAAGCAAAGATGACATTTTATCCTCTTTAAGGAGAAGGGCGGGAGATCTTGCTAAGAATTCACATCTGTTTTGGAAACAAGTCAACGCAGGAAAACTACCCACATGGAGAAGTAATGTGGTTTTGATTGTATTGCACTCTATAGAAAGTAGTGCACACATATTAAACTATATTAGACAGTATAATAATAGCTTACAGTTAGTCTGCCTTTCATCTGGACGTGCTTCACAAACGTCACATAGATGCAGAAGCCTCTTTCACTGCCACTGAGATGCAACCACTTCTGTTGCATCTCTGCAAATTTGGACCAGCACAGGAGTATCAGACAACCATCCACCCAGAAATCCTTGTCAGGATGCGGGGAAGCTGGACTTTGGGATCCCAAGGATCCTATCCCCCACACGCCCCAAGTTTAACATCCAGGGAACAGTAAAATCTAAAAATGAATGGCTGAGTAAGGACTACAGGGAGGCAACTGCATTATGTTTTATTTTAAGGTGATCCCTGCAGTCTAAATCTTGGCTAATTACCTTGGCTCCATCTTAAATGTTGCATGATTAATAGATACGGATGTGTGTTTAACTAAAACCTATCACGTTCAAAGGGAATAATAACAATAATAAGTTTTTCCATCCATTGAGATCCAGACCACTTATGATAATTAAAATTGCATGACACTGCCGGTGAGGGTCTTGAGCTAGTTTCCAGTTACCCAGGTAATCCTGTTCTGCTTCCCTTTATTGCTCCAGGGATCTCAAGTGGATATTGGCATTTTATTTTATTTTTCCCTTGTCCTCCTGGACTGCTGCATTGTTCTGTAACACAGCTGACGGCTTCTGTCCTGCAGCATGGTCTGGCGAAGCACTTTTTGATGTCTGTGGTGCAAATAGACCAGTCATAGAGGAGTGGGATCCCCACCAAAGGCCAAGTGCAGTCGGGATGGCGTGGGGTGCGTGCGCTCTGAATCTGGCCAGGAGCGGAGGCAGCAGAGGGGGTGAAAATGCTGCTCCAGGAGCACGTCCAGCTCTGCTTTGAGTTTTGCCCGCTGGGCCCTTCTTTGGTCAGGGTCCCACTCATCACTTACGTGACTCGTTTCATGGCAGAGGAGATGACTGCTCGCCTGTGTTGTTTATATGACAGCGGTGACTAACAGGCTCAGCTCGGCAATTGCAGGAGGCTTTGTACAAACAAGGAGATGAGAGGCAGAGGGGAGGGATCGGGGTTTGAAATACCGGCTGTAAACACAACACGTTTCAAGTAAAGACAACTTGTAGCAGGGCGATCCAAACTAACAAATGTTGCAAGAGCAGAGCAACAGGGAGGGCGACGCGCGCTCGTGTGCTGGCACGGAGCTGAGCTTTCACAATAAATGATTAAAGCATGGTTCAGATCCCGTCAAATGGAACGGTGCTAATCTAATCACAATCCATCTGGCACTGCCACATCTGTCCCAACACCTCCACCTCTTCATTTTCAATCAGCCTTAAATAGTACATAATTATTAATGTCTACCCGCCTGTCAGACGGCGCGGGGGATTCACTTATCTCTTAAGATCGGCTAAGGCAAGACACTGATATCGATGGATCTAGCACCAGGCTCAGAGGCCAATAAGTCTTTTGCCCTTGGTTTCAGTCCTCCCTCGGGCACTGTGGCTGTGGGGACGGAAGGGGAGAGTCATGCACAGACCCTTGAAGCTGGCACCAGCTGGGGACTTGGCAGCTGGCAGTAGATGGAGACTGGCTCATCAGCATCGCTTGTCTCCATCACCTATTGCTCGCAGCAGCAGGTCAGGGTGGGTGTCTCGGGCTGTGGAAAGGCAAGATGGTGTGCCTGAGCTCAGTCTGTGGAGGTGAATCTCCCACTTACACTGGATCCTTGAGCAGTTCAGGGCCAGCTCAGGTACATGGAGCCTGGTTGCATGGGCAAGGCTGTCCTGAGCTGCTGAGGACCTGCTTTCTGGGTACCCGCTGTGCTGGATGATGCACGACTGCTCGGTGCAACACAAGTGAGCTGGGAGGGAAAACCTCACAGGGACTGAGACAATTTACCTAAACCTCGGTGGATTGCTTTTCCCAAATCCAGAGCTTGCTGGCGTTCACAGAGGCTGTTGCAATAGTTTTTTCCGGTTCTTCCAAGAAACAAGCCAACACCAAAGCCCCAGCTGCAAACATGTCCTGTGCCTTGGATAAAACTTGGACTTAGACCTTTCCGTGTGGGCTCTTTGCAGCTCTGGGCCATGCTGACCAGCCAAACTAAGCAGCCCAATATCTTACCAATCCTTAGGATTTTTATTGTGAGTCTCCCAAAATCTGGAGATGTTTAAAGCCTCAGGAATCGTGTGGTTATGTGAAAATCTTGTCTCTTTCCTTTTTTATAAAAAAAATATTTTCTTGTCCTTGTGTCTGAGATAAAGTTCAAAAATATGAACTGGAGCAATGTGAAACCCAGAAAGTAAACACCCGTTTTTCTTGATGACTTTTAAGTTTGCTACCTCAGGTGGGGGAGACATGAGCCATGATTTCCTAATGGTCACGATTAAAGTCCTACTTCTGCCCAGATCAAGCAGTCAAGACCGAGCCTCTGTCCCAGCCCAAATATCTGCTCCGCTGCAGCTGCTGAGCTCGGCTAAGCCAAAGGCGGGGAGAGAAGAGCTGGATGGCAAAGCTCAAAAACATCCTTAAGAAAGTAGAGCTGAGAGCAAATACCTTGTGAAAGTTGAGTGAGCCACTCCTGGATGTTTACAGAATAAGTTACCAAATAACCAGTGTCTTGGGGATATCTGGTGAGCCCTTGAAACAAATATTCATTTTTTTGATCAGCACGATCGATCTGCAGCTGGCGCTCGGTGCTTAGGTGGATTTGGAGGTTGAAAGACACTCCGTCGCAGTTCACAGTTTGTTCACAGACAAATCCTGCTGTTTTGTTTGTTTGCAGGCCTTTCTTCTCGGAAAGAGCCTGCTCAGCATGTCCAGGTGAGAAAGCCGCTTTCACACCACTCTGGGCATTTAAAGCAGGGGAGTTAAAGACAGATCTGATGGAGGGGAGAACTGAGCTGTAACAAGAAGTGCTCCTCTCATCTCCATTCAGCTCGGGAGAGGCTGTTTCCATAAGGCTTGCAAAGACAAAGACAATGGGCGCAAACTGCTCCTTGGTGCAATGATGGAGGAGTCCAACCCCAGCCCAAGTGAAGTGGAGGACCTGAGTAAAAGACCCATCTGTTCCCCAGGTCTTTGCCAACTCTGCCGGCTTCCTTAGAGACCCAAAATCATAACCTGGGTCGGACAAGGGGCCAGGCTGTTGGATCTGGAGTTTGGGTGTTGAAGAGGGAGACAGCAGTTTGCTCTGGTCTGGGTCTGTCCTGGCTTTCCAGTGAATGTTGGCCCATGGACTGTTTTGCTTCAAAAATAAGAATAAATCAATGGCTTCTCTTGGCTTTGATGCAAAAGCTTGGGAAATGGCTGTGATTTATAGGCCTCTGTTTGGTTGGAGTTTCAGGCTTGCTTGAAGTCTGGGGGAAAATGTGGAGGATGCAACGAAGGAAGGAAAAGGCCAAACCCCAGCTGATTTAAACCAGTGGAGATATTACTCAGGCATGGGCCACATGCCCCATTTGTGGATCCTTCCTGGGCTCCCTCGGCATCGGGTCTGATTTTTGGGGCAGTTTTGCTCCCCACCCTAGAAAGGTGTCCGTGAAGGTGGAAAGAGCATTGCTCTGCTTTGCTCCCCAGGAGGCCATCCTGGAAACTTCACTGGGTTTTGGGTACAAACGTGACAGCAGCGTATAAAGCAGTGACTGTACCCAGCTGCAAGGTAAACCTTCCGAGGTTCCTTGTCCACCCTGCCCGTAAAGTCAACCTTGCCGGGCTTCAAATGCCTCCCCTCACCCCGTTCCCATTGCGCTTTCTGCCCCAGCACATCTCCACATTGTGCGTGGGCTGGACTCCGGACTGGTATCAGTGGAGAGAGGCTGGGACTGCGGTCTCAGGGTCCCCTCTCTGTTTCTGTTCCCTTACCCCTGGGCCCAACCGTACACACGTTGTACCGGGAGGCACAAACAGGAGTCATGGCCCCTTGCAGTCGCCTCCTGGGGAGATGCAGGACGTGTCAGGACAAGAAGGGAAACCCTTCGTACCCCTCAGACTGCGTCGGGGAGTCTCGCTGCAGCCAGGGTATCCTGTTGGTGGTTGCGTGGGACCTGCCGTTGCCCACCTGAGCAGAGCAACAGGATGGGGCGCGGGATGCCGAGGGCTTGCCGAGGCCCTTTCCCCCAGGAGCCCAGGGCAGGGGTTCAGCCAGGGCCGCTCTCCTGGGCAGGGCCAGATCCAGATCGGGTCCTGGCCTGGCCATGGCCACAGCCAGCAGAGGGCACGGTGCAGCCTGCACAGCGCCCGCAGCATCCTCGGCTGCAGCTCCTGGCTCCCAGCGCAGCCTTCCCGGCTCAGCCTGCTTTTCTTCCCCCCTTGCTCTTTCTTTCTTCCGTTTTATTGTCTCAATCATCTCTGGACACTGGTTTCACTTTGATCTCTGGAAACTTTGGCATCGCTCCTAAAAAATATATGTATATATTAGGAAAAAAAAAAGGAGAAGAAGAGAAAAGCCGAGCCTTTGTTCCCCACAGCTGTTGTCATGCTGTAGCAAATCTCCACACAGGTATTAAATGCTTACCATTGATCAAACAGCTGGTGGTCCAGCATTACCGGCACGGACCTGCTGAAGTTGGGTTATTTACACTAGAAATAATTTGGTTCCTGAGGTCTTGCTTGAGTTAAAGGGAAAAAAAGTAAAAGCATAGAGCGGCAGGGAGTAGAGATGGAAGAGCTGCCGTCCCCCCAAATAGCACAGAGGGTCCAGGCCAGACGCTGTGGGGATGCTGCGGACCAGGACAGAAGCCCTGTCCAGGCAGGCATGAGCAGGGGTGCAGCATCGTTCGGTGCCACGAGGTCCTGGGATGTGGCTGCCCTGCGTCCTCCCCGTGGGTATCCTGAAAATATTCAGCCCTCTAAGCTTCCTCATCATCACCAGCCTTGCAACTCCCACAGTCCCCTTGCCCTGGGGCTGGGACATCAGAAGGCTGTGCCAAGGGGCCTGGGGCCTGGGACATCCCGCTGAGGGCACTGAGGGAGACACGCTGCTGGCCAAAGAGGAAAAAGCATCCTTCCCTGCTCCAGGGCAATGGGCAAGGAGCAGATGTTGGGAGAGCCGGGGACAGTGGGAGAAGGACCAGAGTGGCAGAGGGCAGAGCCCTGCCTGCTGCTCCTGCCCACTGTGCTGCTGGGACCATCCCTCGCTCCCGGCCATGGGCACCGTCCCGGGGCTGCCCCTCACTGCGGCGATGAAATGAAGCGCGGCAGGCGGGTACAGGAGCGAAGTCAGGGGGAGAGGCTGGGGCATCGTCTGGCTCCCACATGTGCCGAGGTTGTTAGGAAGATTTATAGGGGAGAATGCAAGGCTTTTTCTTTTTGGTTTTATAATAATACATTAGGCTTTTAACCTCTGACCGGGAGCTCTGGAAAGGGGATGATCCAGGCAGCATTGGGCGGCTCCCAGCCCTGTGGGGAAGGAGAGTGGGTGGGGAAGGGTCCCCCGTTTGAGACCCCGGCACAGTCGCCACCACGGGGGCCGGGACGCGGTGCCGGAGGGGTTAACACGGCACGGAGGAATGTGAGAGTTTAGCAAGAGGCGTCGGCTGTCTTGAGGTCACCTGTGAGGGATTAGCTGGGCAGGCAGACAGTTGTTGTTTGAGGACTGTCTGAGGCCGGGAAAAGGGTGGCAGTGGGCTGGGGACGGAGAAGGGAGGGCTCGGAGGGCCTGTGGGGAGCACCGTGGCCCCACGGGTGGGATCTTCCTGTCCTGCTGCGCTGCTATCAGATGCATTTGTGAAAGCCCAACTGTAAACTGGCTGTCTTTTCCGCTAAGGAAATAAATCCATCACCACTGGGAAGAGGAGGAACAGGAACGGAGGGAAGGTGGGATATCCCCCCAATGCCTGGCTGCAGCATGCCAAACCCTGCCAGACCCCAGGTGGGCAGCAGAGATGCTGAGGAGGAATTGAAATGTTGCAGGCATGGCCAAGACCCGTCAGGGCTGTCCACACATGGGCTCCCTCCGCAACAGGGACGCCAGAGAGCTCACTCCAGTGAGGACCATGAGATCAGCTGGTCCTTGCTGGTGGCTTCCCAAGTGGAGCTTTGACTATGTTGAACTCCCCAGCAAAACCCCCTTTTCATTGCACTAGGCTTAGCCTTCACACCCCGCGTTTGTATGGGTGTCTGAGTTGGCACCCACAAACAGGCCTGTTGGAAACACAAAAGAAGAGCGATGAGCAAGTGCAAGATGTTCGTGTGGACTCACAGCCTGGACCAACAGGTTCGGGAGGTTTGAATGAAAACTGACCCGTCCCTCTGGGGCTGCACCATGGCACCCAGCATCTCCCAAGTGTTTCAGACCCAAAACAACAATAATTTCTCCTGTACCTTCAAGCCTGGAGAAAAAAACACCATGACTCATTGCTGGGTTGAGTGGCATGTTCATGTTTGTGGGGGCTGCAAGGGTTGACCAGGCCCGTGTGGGTGTGTGGTCCAGCCGGGCAGAGACGAATGTGCAAGGGCAGTGTGGAGGAATCGCTGCATTTAGCTCTGAGTATGATCAAGCTGAGGTTTTATACACCTTCACATCATCAAAACTGATTCAAAGGCTTGGTTGGGACTGTGGTACCTGCCTCATTGCTGCCTTGATATTGACTCCCTGTAAAACCTTGCTCCCTCCACCACTTTGTCCTCTGCCCCTGGCTTTGCCCTCTCTGAAGCAGGATCAGGGTATCTATACTCCTCCCCAATGGCTTGTGATTCAAATCAACACGTGAATTTTTCCCGTACCTATTGCCGTAATATCTGGTGTGCCTCTGCAGATGAAAGGTACTATATGAGGATAAATTCTTAATCATCACAATAATCAATCATTCTTTACCTATAATTTAGTTGAAATTAATCCAGCAGACAAGCAGAGGGCCAAATGCTAATCTGTGTCCTGGGTATCTTTATTGACTTGGAAGGAGAGCATCTTCCATTAAAATAAAGAGGAAAGCTCAAAAAAGTGCACCCAGAAGTTTTCCATTTTGAAAGGGAGAAAATAAAAAAAGAAAAACCCCACTGAATATATACCTTATACTTTAAAAAAACCTTATGATTTTTAAAGTCAGTCTCTGGGTTTGGGCTAGATCTGACTCATGGTTTTAAATGCTGAAGGGAGGGTACAGAGCTGTAATAAGTAGGGAACACCCAGTGCTTACCTGCAGGAGGTTTATCCTTGTGGTTTATTTAAATAAAGGAGCCCAAGTTGCATTTCAGGGCTTGTAGTTGCCCTTACATACTGGGTTTACATCAAGGAGACCTCTCTTTTGTGGAGCGCTAAGCAGGTTTGGTGATAAACCAGGAGGCCACGTGGCTGTCCTGCCCCAACTCTGATTGAGAAACCTTCTAATGTAAAGAGAGGCTCCCTGGGGCTAATGGGTGCTTTTATTGCACCAGCACTGTAATAAAATACAAAATAAAACAATTTTATTGAAATTAAAATGTAAATGGAAGATTTGCCTCATACCCCATCCCCGCCCCCAGCTGGATCTGTGTCTGGCGGCAGGTAGAAATCCCAGCTCCGTCTGTGCTTCGGTGGGCTCCAGACCCCGGTCTGGGAATTGCACTGCATCTACCTCTCCTTCCATTGCAGGTCGCAAGCGCTTCCCTGCACTGACCCAGCTGGTCCCAGCCCACAGCGGAGCTGGGTGCTGCATGGCTGTGTAGGAGGGGAGAGACTCTGCCCTGGAGAATTTGTGACCTGGAAAGGGTGAGGGGAAGGAAAGGGCTCCTGCTTCCTGGGGAGCTGAGCCATGCAGGGAAGGAATAAATTGCTCGGAGTTTCCCGCTGGGGGATATTCGTAGCACTCAACTTTAATCTGCTTATGCTGCTCGTGTAATCAATGAATAGGGAGAGTTTTTTTCCAAAGGCAATGCAGATCACCCAAGGGACCGGGAGAGAGGTGACATGGTGGGTCTGGGGGATGGCAACATACTGGATGTGCCAGCGGCTGGATGCAGGGACAACCCGAGCAGAGCCGCTCCTGACTCATCCTTCCCCGCTCTGACCCCAAGCACGGCTCCTTGTCCAACCTGTTTTGACAGTGCAAAGCAGCAGGACAAACACCTGAGGGTGTGAGGGCCCTCTCAAGGTGGCACCGTCCTGCTTGTCATTTGTGGTGGCTAGCACAGGTCCCCAGGGCAGAGGGCATCTCACCAAGGGCTCTCAACTCAGACAGATGCACAGGCTTCAGGGGAAATCCCAGTTCACACTGATGCTCCTGGGGTTGGAGCCAACCCCAATCGCTTCTGGGAAGGGATTTGCTTTGCCCAGGTCCGTCTCAGGGCCGGTGGCAGCAGGAGCCACCCATCCCTGCACCCCAAGGAGCACCCACCCCGCCAGCAGCGGTGGCAGAGCTCTCCCTGGCCAAATGCATCCCAGCTGCTGGCTGAAGGAAACGTTCCCTGAGCTGGTGGAGGGTTTCTGGTAGCAGCTGAGGGACAGGATAATAAAACAGGAAAAAATTAACATGTAAGAAAACATAGCTGCACCTGAAGCAACAGAGGCAAAGAGAGTCAATGCAATTCCCCTCAATGCCAGAAAGGAACTGTAAGTCAGGGGAATGGGCTGGTGCCCCCATCCCTCCCTCCTGCTCTTGCTAACTCCTATTTCAAAGGCAGACAAACAACACACTGTACTGTGTGGCATCTCCACTCTTAAATCTTCCTGTCTTCGGGTTCGTGTAACGTGAGCCGGCAGGGCAGGATCTGACCCTCTCGCCAAGCTGTCCGGGGCACAGCCTCGGCTCAGGAGAGAAATCCCCCAGTTGGATCTCCCAAAGCCCCTGAACAAGCTGAAACGTGTCCTCCCGGGAGAGGCAGCTGGTCCAAAATACTGCTCCGGCCTCTGATCCTCAGGACTTTGGGTTCAAACCTCGCAGGCAGCTCCCGGCACCTGCAAGGCAAACGGTGATGCTGGCACAGGAGCAGCGCTGCAGGGGTGCAGGAGAAAACTGCCCCATTTTGCAGCCCGACTGGCTGCACGGGGCTGGGGATTGCCCCCACACACCTCCCGGTGAAAGATGCCCTCTGTAAACCTCCCTGCCATTTAGCTCTGCTGCACCTGGTTTATTTGGTCTCCACTCAGACGTGGAAGCCCAAAAGTGTGCGTCTCCCCAGCCATTTGTCTCCCCATGTCAGTCTTGAGAAAGAAGTGGGCAAAGTTGAACCTGTGTGTCCGCGCTGGGGGATAAGTCATGGCTCCGTCGTGCCCCGTGGATCGGCCTGGTCCGAGGCTGGAGGGAGTGGTCCCAGCACACTTCAGTTTTACCTCCTTGCTTCTGTCACCCACAAAAAGCGGGGATAGGTTCAATAGGTACCCACCCAGTCAGACACCCCCAGATTCCCAAGGTGCTCCCAAAGGGCAGCACGGTGCAGCCCCCCACTGCCCTCGTCGTCACTGGAACTGGCTTGCGGGGGCTTGTTCTTTGCGTTGGAACAGCCTTGCAAAGGGAGACGAAGCCGGTGGCTGGAGGTGGCTCTGGCTGGAGCAGAGCTGAGACTCCATGGACCAATGTCTTGGAGGTCATCTCCTGCCGTGAGCCAAGTGCTGCGTGGAGGCTATTTGTGTTGATTGTTGTGCTTTGCTTTTCTTGCTTCCTTTCTTTTTTTTTCTTTCTTTCTTGCTTTCTCTCGCTCTTTCTTTCTTTCGCAAAAAGACATAATCTCTCTCTCCCACTCTCGCTCGCTCTCGCTCTGTGAGAGCTGATGCAGTTAATTGGAGCTTCTTGTAAGTGAACATTAACACAGGCAGAGCCAAGAAGACGTCTTGGCAGCAAAATATCATTATCAGTTCTTGAGCTCCAGCCAAAATCCCCTTGCGGTCAAAACACAATTCTTTAAACTAAACAATTAAAGATTTGTGCAAGTGTTGCTGCCATGAGTTATCAAGGACGGGGAGGGGCTGCTCCGTGCCCGTGTCGGCAGAAGTTAACAGTCCTGCTCCCTGGCAGGGAAGCAGGTGACAGCCTGAAACCTCCGTCAGCGTGGAGGCACGGGGAAGGGGCCCTGGGAAAATATCTCCACCGTGGTCATATCACGCATGGGCTAGCAGCCCCACGGCGGCCACAACCATGGGGCTCATCCAAACTGTGCCGCCAGGCATCGAACTTGCCTCTTCCCAGTGATGTGGTTTTGTTCTTCCTCTTCTCTCTTCCACCCTCGGTGGAAAGTGACTTTTAGGTTTAGTGGGAGTTTCTGTCAGAACAAGAAGCGAAATCTCCAGGTTCTCAGTTTGACAAAAAATACACATAAACCCTGTCTCCTTTCCTAAATGACAAAAGTATCTTCTTCTGCAATGACTGTTTCTCATGTTTGTGCATTCAAAAACACATAAAAATGAGAGCAAATTTTTTATTATTATTTTAGTCTTCTTTTTTCCCCCCAAGCACAAAAAGATAGCATTTCCCAACTAGATTTAGCTGCTGAGGAGAAGAGTTTGGGAATTCACCCTTTTCCCTCACAGCACAAAGAAAGAAAAGCGTTGCATCCCCTGGAAGCCTGTTTCTCTAGGTTAGGTCCTCATTTCAGCCTGGTGCAAACAGGAAAAAGGGATCAGCTTAGACAATTTCAAGTTCGGATGGGAGCCTGCAGTGTCAGAAGTGACTAAAATACATCAAACATAGAGCTGCATTTCTGGGTTTGGGTGAATCTGCTGCTGCAGCCAGCAAAATGCGAGCGGCAGGTGAGCAGTGTGACGGGAAGGAGGATAATTAAATGCCATGAGATGGTGCCAGGTGGGAGAAGCACCGGCCCTCCGGTTGCAGCCAGGCGAGCTGCAAAGAGTTAATGGAAGAAACGCTGTTAATTGTCACAGGGGTAGGGAAGGGTGTGCGTGAGGGGAAAATTTTAAAGAGATGCAGAAATATTCTCAGATAATAAAATATCGCCTTTTCAGTGTCAAACTTAATGTTCCAGGCCTTAGGTGAAATCGGCTCCCTGGGGTGGGCGAAGCGGGAGCTGATTCCCCTTCACACCGGGAGGACAGGGTGCTCGGTGCTGTGGGTGTCCCCAAAACACAAAACTGTGGGGGATGAATCGAGGCAGAGAGACCCCAGAGTTCAAATGTCTTGAAAAAGGGGGGATTAGTATCCTTCCAGCCTCTTGACTAATTTCCACCACATTGGACATTCTTGTTATCTACATAAATGTCCAAACTATGTTTTAATCCTGCCAAGCTCTTGAGATCTCGTGGCAAAGAGCCCAGGGGCTGGAACAAATTCCCCAGGTCAGGATTATTTGCTCCTGAGGCTTCTCCTCGTCCTCCAAGTGCCGTGTCCATAGGCTGCCAAAGTTTGTTGTCTTTTCCCAAGTGATGCCAATGTCTTCCCTATGTCATCTCATATCTTCATCTCTCTTCCTAACCCTTCTCCCTGCTCATTTAAGTCTTTGTTCCCCTTGCTTCCTTCTACCTTTATAGTAGGACCCAACCCAGGCAGGGCAAAGACATACCAGTTCTGCCTCAGAAAACCAGACGTTCCTCTATTTTCTTCTCTTCTGATATCTGCTTTTTTTTCCCTCCTATCCCAACTCCTTTCCCCAGTCTCCTGCCCACCCCTTCGTGATTCTTCCACAGTCCCTCTTTGCTGCTAGCTCACCAAAACAAGTGCAGATCTGGTGTTACAACAATATTCCTATGTATAGTAGCTAATAGAGGAAAGAATAGATAAAATATTGACTTTAGAGGCAGAAGGTGTGGAAACCCATCTCTCTGTATCTCTTATCACAACAGCAATAAAAGGCAGTACTTTTTTACACCACTGCACATTCAGGAGTTTTTGAAGACGAGCATTCAGCAAGATGGAAAAAAAAACTGAACCAACACATGGATACCCAAACCTGCCAGCATCTGTAAATAATAGCAACACCATCAGGCATCCTAAATCTCATCTGTTGGGGTTTAGGTACACCTGTAATTGTTGTACGCTTCTGTGATGGGAAGATTAGCCAGCATGTTGCTGCTAAGTAATTTTTAGGTCTGGCTGGTGCTGAGCTGGGGCATGGGGCTTGCCGGTGCGGTATGATGCTGCTGCCAGCCTCCGCTCGCCCGTGCTGGGCAGGACCCTTGGAGGAGGATGGATGTGTCTGCATCCAAGGAAGGGAAATCAGTCCTGCTGGGTTGTTAGTGGCAGGGCTAATTTTGCAACAGAGCTGGCTGGATCAGCTTTCCCCACCCTCTTGTGCCGTTGGCCAGCTGAGCTGTTGGGATTCGTGTGCTGGTACCTCATCACAGCACCTTGCTCCCTGTAAAATCTGCCTTCGGTTAGCAGCAAAGGGTGAGCCCTCTGCCTGCCCCACCAAAGTCCAATCCTGCCTCGCAAAACCGGCCGCATGAATGCAACACGGAACCACCCGCCGCTGAACTCTCTCGACCCGATGTTCCTGCTCAGGGGCCTGCACAAATCCCAGAGAGCCGGGTCACGCACGGAGTACCCTGCCAAGGCGGAGGGGAGCCGGCACGCACCGCAGCCAGGGCCGAGGAGGGCTGGGAAAGGCAAACTGTCTTTGTGAGGTACCCATCCCCGTTTTCCAGGGCAGGGTGCGGCTGGGGCGTGTTTGGGAGCAGAGCAAGGGCCATCGCTTCCCACATGCGCAGAGTCCCAGCTTGGAACATGTTGCCCCTGGGATGAAGTGCAAACTCTGTCGCTGTGAACCAAAACCCCGGCAGTAAGCCCAGGGCTGCTCCTTTCCTCTTCCTTCAGGCTGAAGTAAATGTGAATTTGTGCTTTGGAACCGATCCCTTCACGTAGGGGAAAGCCCCTTAGAGGAGGGTCATTGTGCTTGTGTGACATTAGAGGGGGAAAAACATGCAAAAGGGGAGAATCCCCCCAACGTGGTGATGCACAAGGCTGCATCGGAGCGGGGCTCCCTCCTTCTGGGCACAGTTCCTCTGAGCCTTCATTTGTCCTCAGCAATATTCAGCTCATGTACCTGACTCGGCTGAACCCCCTGAGCTTTTACCCCGTGCCTGGCTGCACCCAGAGCCATGTAAAAAATATATTTTCTCTTTTGCAGTAAATAGCTAGCTGTGGCAGGCTGCGGAGGCCCACTCAGCGCTTCCTGGGGACAGTCCCGTTGCCACCTGTTCCTATGGAGAAGGCTTTTTATCACAAACACTTGGTAAACAGCTGCCGCCAGAGCCCCTTTCTGCCTGCCCTGCGTTTATTCGGAGAAAGTCAATAAGGAAAAACAAACATTCCCCGTCCTTGTGCACACACATCCCTGGGCCGCCGCAGTGCTGGCCTGCTGTGCGAGGCAGACTGGGGGCTCCCAGATGGTACCCGAAGCCAGGACCAGCGAGCACGGCCCCAAACCTTGCTTTAGGGCAACTGGGAAGCCAAGGAGGACACACCACCTTTGCAAAGAGATTTTCCCTTTTCCCTTCCCCAGCACAGAGATGCATCCCCGGTAGCAAATCCAGCAGGGTCAGACATGAAACTTAAGCTTCATGGGCTTCAGCTCCCAAAGTGACTTCTTTCCAGCAAGCTCTGGAGGTTGCAAAGTTGAGGTTTGAGTCCCCCCCATCACCCTTGCTCATGCAGGCGCCTGCTCCTTTCCCACTCCCACGTGCGCTTCCCCGAGGCAGGGGGAGAGGAAGAGGGCAGACAGGATCCCCCATTGCGACAAGCACTTGCAGAGCCGGAGCCAGGAATTAACATGCTCAGGCTGTAATTAGGGCTTCAGCACTGTGACACCTTTACAAGTGTCTTTATTTAAAAGCAGGTAAATTGGAGGCTTCCAGGTTGGGTATGTTAGCAGGGGGAGGCAGTGGTGATGATGATGGGGAAGGGATGAGACAGGAGTGAATTATTTTTAGTGATATCCTCATGCTGTGACAGGTTGACCGTGGCCTGGGTGATGGGTGGGAGATGCAGAAACTTGAAGGAAGTTGGTTGGACTCAATGGGGAGAGAGAGTATTTGTGTAGGTCCTGCGTCTATCCATCTGTCGAAATGGCTATGTGGGAGAGCAGGGAAAAAGGGTGAAGCTGCGTGGGTCTGAACCCCACATTGGTTATCAAGGCTGTCCTCATTCCAATGCCTGCCCCACTCAATCCACCTGCTTCTGTCAGCAGAGTTTAGCCTCTGCCTTCTTCACCGGCGACCAGATAACGTAGGCTGAAGCAGGCTGGGAAGCAGCCCCACAAGGAGGGCTGGAGCAGGAGTAGGGCAGGGGCAAGGGCTATGGGGAGCTGGAGGCAGGGACCGAACCTCCCGCTGCCCCTGCAGCATCGCTGCCCATGAGCTGCGGGCATCCCTGCTGCTGGCCCTGCCGCTCGAAACCTGCCAGCCTGACTGCTTGGAGAGACAACTTCAACATTTGGATCCAGATGATAACACCAGCCGCCTGAAAGTTCAGGGATATTCAGATCTAGACCAATCTCTAGGCTTTTTTTTTTTTTTTTTTTTTGACAGCTGCTGCCTCTACTTTAGGCAAGGACATTAGCACCGAGAGGAAAAAAAATTTGATTTTAATGCAAGCCCCAGTAATCAGCTATTTGTGATGGAATTTTATCTGTCCTGGTCTCTAAGGGATGAGAAGCAAGCAGAGAGGAAAGAAGGGTCAGAAATTAGTATGCAGAAATATCTGATCAGCCAAAGTAATTTTCTTTAATAATCGTATTCATACTGGCTGCTCTCCGCTCACTAGAAGAATTAAGTATTTAATAGTAATATATTTCATCTGGCAGCAGTTCCGTTTCGTTAGGAGCTGTGATGCCTCGCCGGGGTGGGGGTGGGCAGGGGAGGCAGCGGTAGGAGGGCCCCGGCGCAGGGCAACCTGCGGGAGAAACAAAGCTGCCTTGCATGCCAGCTTGATCGGTCGCAGGTCCCGGGGGGCCACCGGCCTCTGCCAGCCCTCCCTGCTGCCCGGCATCCATCCGGGAGAGCCAGCCGGTGCAGTATGGCACAGGGCGAGCTTGTTATGGAGCTATAATTGAAGAGGAGCGTGCTTCTCTCGTGAGGGGAGGTGAGGTGTCAGGACCAGCCAGTGTGGACGTGGGAGGAAGGACCCGCATGCTGCCGTGGACCATCGACATGTATTTCATGTTGGGCCCCATGTCGGAAATCGTGTGCTACATCCTCTGGGCTGTGCAACACCAGAGAGACAGCAGGTTTCTCTGTCGCCTTAAAACCTATGGTTCTGTAATTGCCAGGAGATACGCTAATTATGATTATTGGTATCCATTCAGGAAAGTGTTTAAATGCATGCTTAACTTAAGCATGTCCATAAGTCCCATTGACTCTAATGGGACTTAACTATATGCTTAAACCCTGCTCTGAATATTGATGTTTTCCCAAATCAGTGATTATTCATAACAATCCCCTAGTAAATGCGAGAGCCTCCCAGAAACCATGCAGCCTGGATCTGTCCGGGTGTTTGCCGTGTCCCCTGCGGTCACCCAGCGCGACACGTAGCCATCTCTCGTTTGAGAGATCAGCAGCATCTTCCTGCAGTTTCCAACCTTGCAGCACCTCCAGTGCCCAGGTCAGAGGAGAGGGACCCTGTGACAGCAGCACAGCTGCACCTTTGTAAGGGCATGATTGTCCTCCCAGATGCCGGATGGGCTGAAGGCACAGGGGAACGCGTCCCTGCTTGTCATGCTCAGCCCCATGCCTCCATTGGGGCTCCCCTAGGACATCCAAAGAAGGGAATGGGGTCATCTGCTCTGTGCCAGTCCTGGCTCCAACGCCTGCTGTGATTTGCACGTGCGAGGGGGTTGGGTGAGAAATAGCAGGGAGATATTAATCCATATTTGCTCAAAAAAGAGACAGAGAGAAAAATTCAAATCTGAGTTCAAATCCTCTCTGTTCTTTTAAAAGCACATGATATAAACAGATGAAAAGTGATGCTGGCAATTGACATCACTCAATAGTCTGGAATTAAATACCTATGTGTTCAATTGACAGTTCTCCAGGCACAGGGGAAGGAGCAGCCGGGGATTTCAGGGTGCCTTGGCAGAACGGTGACTTGGGAATAAATGGCCTTGGAAAGGTGGGAAATGCACTCTTACGGGCCAAAGTCTTCCAGAAATAGCAGTAGCAAAACAGTGTCACAAACCCTTGTATTGTTGTTGCTTTCTGGACTAATTACAAGCAAAATATCAATGGCAAAGAGCACATGTATTGAATGATTCAAGCTGGTACACAAGGGGACAGACCTATTCTCATTCTTTCTCTCCAAAAGTTTTGTACTTTATTTTCCCAAATTTGCTAAGCTGAGGAAAGCAGCACACCTTCCCCTTTGCTGCCTCCGTCTCACTTCTGTCCATCCCAGCTCCTGCGTTCGCTCCGGTGACGTGATCTCTGCAGCAAGACCAAAAGCTGAGGCGCAAAAAATGAACAGCTCAATCGAGCTTGCAAATGCCAGAAAATACTGTTCAGTTGAAAAAAGATCTAGTGAACTGAGACTTGGCTCTTGTGATAAATATACTGTAGTGTGGGAATAGTCAGTAAATAAATAGTATAGCAGAGAATAAGACTTCTCTCATAGCAAAAATAGTGAACGTTAGGGGAGTTAAAGCTCTGAAGTGATGGAAAACTCCAGTGCTGATAACGGTGGGCTCCAGCTAAAAAACAGGAAAGGTGATTTAGACTGCAGAGCTCTTGTGATTGTGCATTTAGGGTTTTGCATGATGAGATAGGTTTGCCCAGGACACAGACACCCTCCTTTGAGGGACAGGGAAACAACTGTGAAACAATTTGGGATTTCAGATATTCCTTGATGCTCATTTGTATCTGGCCAAACCTTATTCTCTTCTCCTTCACCTCCTGCGTGACTGTTCAGACAGACCCTGTGTGTGGGTAAGGGAGGAAGGGGTGTTTGTCTGCGCACCCTGTCCTCTTGTCTGCACTGCACCCAGTCCCCAAGTCACCCCACTGACGGTGACACGCCGTGCCCACGAGAATGGCCGCAGCTCAGTGCATGCAACTGAGGATGCAGTGAGCGGGTGGGGGGGATGCAGGGTCACCTGCCAGCTCCCACCAACCTCCCTGATTTATCCGTTATCCAGCAGCACCCTGTGATACCGGGCCCCTCCAGAGGACACTGGGTGCTGGTTGCTGCCTGCCCCACGGCTCCTTTCTCACCTCCCTCTTTCCCCAGCACCACGGCCTCCTGTGAGCTCTCCTGCCCTCGGCTCTCGAGCACCTTTAGGGATGCCAGCAGCACAGCAAGAGAAATCTCCAGACACAGCTGCTCTTGGAAAGGCCCATGCCAGTGGTCCAGCTCCCGGCGAGCACCCTCATCCCTCTCCGGAGCCGATGACCCCGGACATCCGTCCCACGCACATCTCCCCTCCTTCCTCCCCTCCTTCCCCATCCTCCTCCTCCCCAAAGCGCAGTCTGCAGAGCGCGTGTTTGTGAGCTCACAGGGAACGGCGGGACACGGGCCTTTCTCTCAGCTCTAATGAAACCCTTTAATCATATTCAAATAGGTTACTGTTCAGGGGGAAAATAGAAATATGGATTTGATAGCAATAAATTTCCCTGGCTGGCTAAGCCCAGTTCTTAATTGTCCTGTCCCAGGGCTCGCACATTTCATTGTTCGTTAGGTGCTTAAGTCCCTGCTCTCATTTTGTGGCGGTGACATTACCGCTGATGGCTCTAATACTCTCATAATTTGAAAGGGGATTTGCATGATAGAACGCAGAGTATTAAAAGAAGAAGAAAAAAGGAGAGTTAAAAAAAAAAAAAGGAGGGAGGGGGCGAAGAAGGAGTGTGCGGGGGGGCAGGGGAGCGGATTCAGCTTTCACTTAAAAAAAAAAGTCACTTTCTTCAAAGTCAAATCATTGTTTTCATTAAAGTGAAAAAAAAAAGTGTCTCTTCTGCACAGTCAGTCCGGCCTGGCGCTGGTATTATCCTTATTGTTGCTAATGGTTATTAATTATTATTATCCTGCTACACAGAGCACTGCGGACGTGATGTCCCCAATGTCCTTGGGACAAAGAGAAAAAAAAAAAAAGCAGGGTGTCCGAGCCGGGGCGGGCTCCTGGCATGAAGCGAGAGGGGTTTTGCCATTGTCTCCAGCGCGACAGTGTTTTGGCAGGAGCCTTGGCAGGCATCCGCTGCCAACCGGGGTCTCCGTCTCAGCAGCTTTCTTTTATTCTGGTGTGCCTTGATGCGTGCAGCCCCACTGCCATCTCCTGCCCGCGTTTTGGGTCAAGGGGTTATTGGGGTAGAAAACACAAAATAAAAACTGGGTCATGCTGCTGCCTGCCTTTATCCCCAAACTTTGGTTAATGTTTAGAGATAAGTTCAAATATATCATTGTTCCTCGATGTCCAGAGAGACTCAGACCTGCACGCGAGTCCCACCACTCCCAGCCGAGCCGGGTCGGGTTCTGCACCGCTACTTCCAAGGGGCTGGAAACCAGACCCAACTTCAGAGCCAAATTTTCCTACTCACTGGCTTTTAAAGCCAGGAAAAGCCATTATGATCATCTGAGCTGCAAGTACCAGACCCCCTCAGCACCTCGAGTGTCAGAAATCCTGATGTGGATTTTTATAGTGGCAAACCTATCTCTGCAGAAAAAGAGGGACATGAGTCTCCAGGCTGTCGTTTTGCAACATAAAGATTGGGGGGAGCAGCGATTTCTGCCGCTGTCGCTGGCACAGAGAGCCCCTGGGCCAACGTAGCACCTCTACGCTGTTGATACTATCGTTATTAACGGGAATAGTACCCTGTTGTGGTTATATCTCCCTTTGGTTCGGCTGGCTAGTTTTGCCCAGCCATGAAGAAATTTATCCCAACTCTTGACAGCGACTCAGTTGTTAATTTCCTGAAAAAAATCAGTAGTCTCAAATCCCTTTTGAGGGATTTTGCTTTTCCCCTTGCTGACTGGTTAAGGGGGAAAAGAAACGCACCTACATCAGAGACCAAAAAGACTTCCCTTGAATAAGCCAGAAATTGCCCAGCCTTTCCCGAGCCCGGAGTTGCCTCCACCTGTGTTTACGGAGCGAGTGCTCGCCAAGCTAAATTGCAGCCACATCACCCAGTTCAGGTCCAGCTTTGGACCAACACCAGTCCACAGGCCACCAACTAACTGGCCACGTCCGTGACTGCAGCATGTCTTGAAAGACGGCTTGTGCTTGCTGACACATCTCCCTCTGC
>NW_009624227.1:22060-33906 GCF_000690535.1 Cariama cristata | reverse complement strand
TGCACTGCCCGTCTCACTCACGTGAAAGAAATGCATAGAGAGAATCTGCAAGCAAAAATTAGCCCTGGGGTAAAAATCCCTTTTTTCACCTCTTTCTATGGAAACCGCTGTTATATTCTGTAGTTGGTCTGAAATTTAACATCAGTGCATGGACACACACTGTAATGTTCCTGTGCTCCAGTGCACAGGAGTCTATGGGAAGGCTTTTATCCATCGGCTGTTTGTTTCTAACAATAAAGTGGTAGTCAGAAATGTAATAATTATTATTATAGTGTCTGAGGCTTGCACAGAGATCATATTTTGGCTGCTCTTCTCTTATCAAGCAGTTTAGCATTATTCAAGGTGAAAAGGGCCCAGTGAGTGAAAATTAGCCCAGGTCTATTGATCTCAGCAGAACTGGAGTAATTTACCCTGGTTCGGGATGCTGCTTTCACACTTGCCATCCCCTCTTTTCCCTGTAACTCCATCACCCATCCCAGGCTGTGCAGAGGCATCAGCAAAGCCCCAGGCCATGCATCCAGGTACTTTCCTGATTTCTCTGCATTTGCACATAGGCTCTTTCCAGGCTTCTTTCAGTGGAAAGGGTCCTCTGGCAGTTCACGGAGCTGATTCTAGCCCCAGAGCCACACACTAAACTCCGTCCCACAACATCAGGTATTTACCAGATCAATTCAACACGTGGGAGGCACCAAGGTCCCCTTGCTCGGCTCGCCCCATGTCACCAAGAGCTTCCACGGGACAGGGCTCCCATCCCAGGGAGGAGAACTTCTGTGTCTGCTCATTCCTGAGACTATTCACCACTCATTTCTGGGATTTTCACCATCCCTAATGCCCATGGGAAGGAGCACAAAGGGCTCACAAAGAGCAGAGATTTCTGTTTGTGTGGCTGCAAATTCCCAAATTCGGATGGATTTTGCCAGCCTGAGCTGTTTGCCCTGCCCTTGCTACCAACAAATCCTCTGGCAAAAGCATGCCCAGGTTTCTTTGCCTTGCTCACCTCCAGACCTGGAGCAAGAGACCGGTGTTAGCCACCAGCAAACCCAGAATCCGGAAAGAGCTCAAAACCCGCTGGAGAGGTGCAGCGAGCTGGTTGGGCTGTGAGCGCCCTGCTCTGTGCGGGGAGAGGGATTTGAATCCAGCACGTGCGCTGGTAGATGTCTAAATCCAGAGAGGCCCTTGAGGGCGCGAAGGAGCCAGTTAGCGGTGCGTTGAAGGAAGAATCCTGGTCAAAATAGGATCATCTCGTCTCTCTTCTATTTTCATCACCGTGGTGTTGGACCACTTCCCACTAACATATTTACCCAGCGAGGTGACTACCATCTGTCTCCTCTTTATTAAAATACTCCAGGATTTTCCCCCATGAGTCGTCGTCCTTGGGAATGGGAAGAAAGGATGTCAGCGAGCTGGAGGGAGGACTGGGAAGTGGGTCATACCCTTCAGGAGCGCTCTCAGCCCCTCCAAACTGGGGCATGCTGCGAGTCCAGGGACATGCTGCTGTTTGGACTCGGCTGCACGACTGATCCTGGGGCGGTTTTTTGCCTAAAGCAGCCATTTCAAACGGTGCCGTGTGCGCTGCCAGCCCCCACCGTGCAGCAACTTGTTCCCCAATTACGTCACCCTGCATAAAAGGGAATTATTCAGACCTTCGTTTCAGCTGAAACAATACTGCAAATTAGCTAAACGTGCGCTCTGCTCCCCACCCGCCCCCCTCCTGCCCATCTTCCAAGGCCTGCCTGGTCCAGGTTGAAGTAAGACCTGCTCCAAGGTTCAGGGGATTAAGTCACTGGAGTCGATTTTGCGGAGTTTAGAAAAACGCCCATTTCCTTTGGAAAAAAAAAAAAAAAGTGCCTTGAAACAGGCCCCACCAGCAGCGGTGGTTCCAGCAGCTGCCCTGCACCAGGGAGACTCTCCTGCGGCGCTGGGCTCAGCTCCCAGCACCTTGCCCGCCCCGGCCAGGCACGGATGGGCTCTGCAGCCTCTTTGTATCCCCTCCTGCTGCCCCGTGCCCCCTTGCCTCAAACCCTCCGTGTTTTACTAGCCAGAGGTCTGGCCAGCAGTTGCCCCCACCAAAGTCTCAGCAGCCTTCACCACCAAGGAGGTGGCCATGCCCTCCCGTTGCCACCTCACGGCCCTGTGCAGATCTCAAGGGTGGCCCCACCACACCCAAATTGTGCAGCGGAGCCGCGTCCCCACCCTCAGCCCACTCTCAGGTCGATGGTGGGACGTGGGACATCTCCCAGCACGTCTTCCACCGCCACCATCCCAAGCCCCGCTCACCCCGAGAAAGCACCAGAGCCAAAGTGGAGCTTAAATATTTTTGTTCTCTCATTCACTTAGGGGTGGGGGGAGGAATGAAGGGGGGAGAGGGAGAAGAAGGGGAGGGGGACAAAGGGGGTTTAATAGGCTCCAGTGACAGCACAATGTCCACATTGGGAAAAGATTAATGACGAAAATTAATCGCATGACCTTTCTTTCGAGGAGCTGGAGGTGAGGCGAGCCATTAAAGCCTCTTATGTTGTAATTAACGTTTGAGGGGAGAAAAGACTGGCTTTAGAATGGATGCGATCATTTAATTAGGGTTATGCGTCAGTGCCACAACAGGTTCAGAGAAGTCATAATTTAACTATAGCTTTAAATTACATAGTCAGAACGCGGATGGCAGGGTTTAATGGCAGGGAAGCGCTGCCACCAAGGAGTAGGGAAAACAATTAAATAAACACCTCGAATGGGAGAGGGAGAGGGGAGACGACCACAGAGGTAAGGAGGGCATCCTGGGCAGGGAAGTCACAGCTTGGGTTTGTTTGAAAGGGAATCCTGTTAAATCAGAGCAGGACAGACCTGAGCCGCCTCCATCCAGCTATACACGATCAGCCTTATGTGTCCTCACCGGTCAAGATTTCCAGGGCAGTGAGGTCTCTTCCTCAGTGCAGTATTAATCTACCAGCCCTGAGTTCCCCTTCTTTCAACGAGGTGGACACACAGGTCGTAATTTGATTCATGTCAGGGCACTGTGGCCCAAGATGCTGTCTCACCAGTAACTCGTATTTGATGCTTCTGTGCAAGGCACAAGGCACCTTGCGATCGACACCAATGAACAAAAGCAACGTATCTTTACGAAGATGAGATTTTAGAATAAAAGGTCAGGATTTCTTTTTCCCTTTCAGGAGAAGAATTCACAAAAAAATCCAGAGAAATGTCTGGTTTTCCCTTCATCTATGTAGAACCATCCACTTGGTGAGAGCACCGGCTGCTTTAGCACTGATGCAGAAAGCAGGTCTTTTTGGATTGTGAAAGGGGAATGAAATGGTGCTCGCAGCCACACCGGGGCTGCGCGGCACGGCATCGGCACGGCAGCGGCATTGCATCCTGCTGGGCTTTTTGAGGAGGGTTGATTCGAAAGGGAAAAGTTGGATTGCATTTGACTTTGGCGCAGGGAACAGGTTTAACAGCTACCTGGTGCTGCACAGGCGGGTGTATATGTTAGAGAGGAGGTGAAGGTGGATGTGTAGAGTCTTGGAAAATTATATGTGAGAAATGAGTGTCATGATCAAGTGCTGCATATTGGATGGATTATTAAGGTTCAAAATTAAAACATATACAATATTGCCGATGCCAAGAGCTCTCTAATCATAAATCAGTTCCCCTGACCCCTTCATAATCATGAGATTGCCCTAAAGAGCATGAGATTTTACATAATAATAAATGTGAAAGGTTTTTTTTTTTTTAATTGGCCTTCTGGTTTTTGAGTCTGCAGTGGTCACATTTTCAAACTCGTCTTGGCAATCAGAAGGATGTTTTATTTGTTTTTTAGTGAAGGTGGAGGTTTTTCTGTAACGCCATATCCTTGTGAAATTATGCTTTAGGAAAAAATACACATTTCTCATGAGCCTCTTCTTTGGCAACACAGCAAACAGAAGTGAGGAAACTGAAACTCTGAGATCCCAGTGCCGATGCTGAACTCCCTGCACGGCGCAGGCTAGGGGATCAACCCAGGAAAGGGCAGGTTAAATGCTGTGAATCGGAACTCCTTGACTTGGGGGCAAATCACAAACAACTCTGCTGCCTTCAGCAGAGGCAAAAATCTGGAGTAAGTAGTTCTCTGAATCTAACCAGCTGCCTAAAATCAGTATGAGATTCCTGCTAAAAGGGAAGAAATTTTTACATTCTCCTTTCCTTTCATCATTCGCTTTGGTTTTCCTCTTGCTCTCGCTCACTGAGGGACCATTATTACTGATATGCACCTCTCACTTTGCTTTTTATCTGCTTTGCCTTTCAGTGAAGGTCCTCCTGTCTTCCCACCGCGCCGTCAGGTTTTAGGCTGCAAACCCTTGCTTCTCTTTGGGGAGAATCCCTGAAATTCTTACAGCACATAAAAATTGTGAAGGAAACCCCCAAACGCTAGCACATTATTAACCGTAAGCTCTGCAAAACCCTTTCTCTCCTGGCACACATGGTCTGAGTGCCTCTTGAACCGGCACTACCCCAGCTAACACAAGCTAGCTTTGTGTCACCACCACCGTCACCGACAGCTTCTGCACTGGTCTTTGCATTTTAATCCTGTTGGTGTTTTACTCTCAAATGAAGGTGAGCAGAAATGAAAGGGAAAGGAGAGTGCACAACACCCCCCGCCATATTTTGCCCGCTTGCTCGCAGCAGAAGGGACCCCAGGCTGCGTTTGGTGCAGTCACTGCATCCCTTTCGATGCAAAATGCTGAATTTTCCACCCTCTCCGCATTTTTGCAAGATCTGCCCCAGAGGGGGAGCATTCACTTCCACCACACCGCAGAGCTGCATTTCGTTCCCCTCTCCTGCAGTCACACACCACGGCAAGCACGGCCACGCACCCGCTCACCGCGGTGGGAGCCGGTGGATGCCGTCAACCTGCCCGGACGGCAGCTCGTGTCCTGGGGCTGGCGGGAAGACACCATCCTGCCTTCAGGAAAACTCAGCAGCGGGTGGCTGTGTTTGCTCTGCAGCCACTGTGGTTTCTGTGCCTCCAATTCAGCAAAGTGCATAAGCACCTGCTTAACTCGGAGAGCGGGGTGAAGTCCATCCCTGCTTAGCGAAGCACTTGAGAGAAAGTGCTTTGCTAAATCTAAAGCCAAATGCAATTCTGGGCTGCATAAACAGAGGTATCCACTTGTCAGCGAGGCCGTGCACGTGCCAAAGTACCTGCTTGGGAATGGCCCCATGAACCAGGCCTCTGTCTTGCTTAGCTCTGCACTCATTGCTGAGCATTAAGCCATTCGAGCCAAATAGCCTCCAAATCATAGCCAGCAGCAGTGACCTGATCATATCAAAAATCCTTAGAGCTTTGGATTTTGGGGAATGAATGCTAAGATCACCTCTGGACTGAGTTATGCTCACTTCTGGACTGAGTTTTGGGGGAAAAAAAAAAAGCAAGCAGTCTCCCAGCTCTGCCCGTCTCTGCAATCTTGCTGTGTGCACCGAGCCTTCCCATGGACAAGGTCACTTTGCCCACCCAGCCCGTGCAGGTCTGTTCAGGTTACCAGGGCGTTATTTCTGCTCTTGCATGGGCTCAGAACCAACACAAGCAGACAGGACAGGTGGGCTATTTTCCAATGGGATAGAAATGAAAATACCTACCACTTTTCTGTTCGTACTGCTAGCACAATACAGAATAAATAACAAACAGGTCTGCTCTGGAGCAAAGGATGCTTCATTTATCCAGTTACTTTGTGCTCAGCTGGGATATTTGCACGCTCAGACGTGTAGAGGGATACAAACGCACAAGAGGATCTCAAGCTCATTGCCTGTTTCATCCCACATCCTCATGCTGTTGTATGTCAAAGCAATTGCCTAATTTTCCCCTAAACACCTGTCTCTGCAAGAAAGACTGGGATTTGGGAAGAACCAAGCGCAACAAAAATGCATTAGCCACTCCAAGCCCATGTTATTGCAAGCCCCATCATACCTGGGGACATGCCGGGACCCCTGGTCACTGCTGCCCTGGGCCCTGCCCTCCCCAGTGAGGGTGGTGGCCCACGTGCTGCCGTGCAGAAGCCTCGTCAATCCTGGTTGCCAACTGCCCCATAAACCCCAGCGCCCTCGAAAGAGAGAAAAAAATGGAAATGACTTCTCTCCTTCACGGAGGTCTCGTGGCCTTAAAACTTAATAGTCTCTCAAATGCCGTAATGCAAGAGGGGACTTTTATGGACTCGACAAGGGATAATATTATTAAGGTGTGTTATTATATTAATTCCAATATTTCATGACATGGGGCGGGGGGAGAGGGTGAAGAATAAAACCTTTCACTGGGGAGTTCTGGGTTGTCTTATCCCTCCCCAGGGATGCACGGAGCGGTCAGTGAAGGCTGCCGGGGCTCCTTGGGTAGCAATGCCACTGTCACCAAATGCGCATTCCCTTCCTCCTCTGCCCTCCCCTTGCCCCAAGGCAGACGTCGAGGGTCCTGGTGGGAGGTGCAGTCCCAGGGAGGCTCTTCAGGTCTAAAGTGTGATGGGTTCAGAGGGGACGGCTGGATAAAGGTAACTAATGACCAGCAGTTTAAAGCTTGTGCCACCGTCAATGGGGAGCAGAGAGAGAGGGCTTGCAAAGGAGCAACATTTGCTGTGTTGGGAGAAGCCATGGCTGGATCCAGGGATGTCCTGGGGAGGGCAAAGCTTGCGCCTGGATTTCTTGTTGGTGCTTAGCTCGGACTGGCCCTAACCCAAGCTCTGAGAGCCAGATACTGGCTCTGCGTGACTGCGGCAGTGCTGATGGTGCTGCAGGACACCCTGGTGTTAGGCACGGCACTGGGCTCGGCGTAGGGCTCCCCAGACCTCTGCTCATGGGCCAGGCCGCAATGCGGTTGAGGCACCCCATGCCCAGGAGCCATGGCTGGCTCAGCTCTGGAAGGATGGAGAGTGCTTTTTTGGCACTGAAATCCCGTGAGGAAGGCCTCATCAACTGCAACGGTTTGCTGGAGGGGGCAAGCAAACGTCCAGGGATCTCCCCTTCCAGTCATCTCCCCCACAAGCAGAGGCAAAGGCAGTCCCTGTGATCTTCCATCACCCCATCCACTAAAAGCCTTCGCTGTCCAAACAAGTGCCACTCGATTGTTTCCTTTCCTAATCCCATCTCTTTCTCCTTCTTTCTGTATTTCCCTCTTCTCTTCTTTTTCCCTCTTTCTCCTTACCTCTCCAAGCCAAAGTGCCTGCTGGGATTTTGGAGTCCAGCCACTGCCCAGCTTTCACCGTGTGTGGGCAACACCAAACAAACAGACTGTAAATAAAATACCCTCTCTCTCACACACACACATATTTTCTCCATTACCTCCGCTAATACTGTCTTTCTTCCATCTTGAGTTCAATGTTGTTTTTTGTCTCTCCCAAATCCCTCCTCCTCCTCCTCCCTGCAATTTATTCCAGCTGTGAAAACCTTTCTGCCATCCCCTCTGCCACATGGGCGGATAGGTGAGTGGCAGCGAGAGAAGCCCCTCTAAGCCACTGTGGCTAATCTATCCCACATGTGCGACTTGGCGGGCGTCCCGCGACGGAGCCCGACCGGACTGCGCGGCTCCTGCTGAAATCAGCCTGGCCCTTTACGGGCTTCGACCCAGACGCTTCCCTCCCTGTGCCGGTGGAGAGCAGCACCGGGGATGAAATGGGCCATCTGGGTCTTGTCTTTTCTGCATCCTCTTGTACTCGGTTTGACGGTGTGGTCTGAGCCAAAGGGGCAAGGTGGAAGCTCGTGGGGAGGAAGGGTCACCGTGAGGAGGATGAGAGAGGATAAGCCATGGGTACATCTAAGTGTCTTAAGTCCCTGTGCTGAGTTGAAGGATACCATGAAGCCAATCTTTGCTCATCTCAATACCTTCAAGGAACACTTTCCACTTCCAACATCAGCCTGTTGGGAAACAGGTACCATCCTCCCCATTGACTGCTGGGGAAACAGCACTACACGAGCTGGGGTGACTTGTCCCAGATCCCACCCTGAGCCATTTGCAGGGCTGAGGGAAGAGTTTGGCTTCTGCATGCCCTGTAACCACACACAAATTCACCCTCCACAAGCTCAGAAAGAGACCCAGGAGCCCTGCCATCCCAGCTGGATGCACTGAACTGTTCAGCTCTAACATGTTTAGATCCCTCTGTGGCTGATGGAGACAAAAACGAAGTAAACCCCCCGCATTATTCCAGTCCCACGACGCTGTATTAGTCAATAACACATCCTTGTTCATAAGCACGGGCATGCATAAAAAGATCAGATCATCAAATCCTTCCATCTCTCTGTTGTGTTTTTTCTCTTTTTTTTAATAAATACATATCGAGGCTTTTGCAAAACAGAAATGAGAAGCATGTTTGGCAGTTGGCAGAACTTTGTGCGGGAGCCAAAGCGCCGTCCTGCCTGCCAGATCTAGTTGTCTATCACTCGGAGCTGCCAGTCAAGGCAATGCTGCCGGCACCCAGGGGACAGCTGACAGCACGAGCCCTGGAGACTTGGTGGGGGAAGAGCCTCGCTAAACCTTTAAAGACCACTTTATTTAAGAGATAGCTTTAGTTAAGCAATGGTTCCTGCTGGGCGATTTTCCTGGCTTTCCTGTGGTCTCCACACCAAGCAAATAGACAGGCATTTCCCTTCGCAACCCAGGGATGCGGCAAGAGGAGAGGTATAATCCTTGCTTTCAAGCAGGTTTGAGGCAGAAGCGGGACATGCCTTGTTGTCCTACAGTGCTAATTGCCATCCTGGATGTGGCCTCAAGGCTCTCTGGAAGCTTTGTCTGTCTGACCATGTGGCTTGGCCTGATTTTAGGCTGATGAGAATCTTTACGTGCCCCTTTGCCCCAATATTCTCCATCCCAGGCAGCTTTTCCTTGCCCAAGCTGTGCTCCCACCCACACTTGGAAACAGGATAGGAAAGACCTTGAAGAGGCCGTGTCCTCCTGGTGACACCAGCTCAACCTGGAGATCTAGAGAAATAAGCACAGATGAAAGTACCTGTCCAAAATCAATTGACCACTGGCTCTTCACTAATCTTCCACCACTGAGAGAGAACCTCCTACAAAAACCGCATCCACACATGTGCACACACCAACACTGCAACATCTGCAGGGCATGCACACTTGTCACGCTCAGATGACAAGCTATCTCTGCCCAAAAAGAAAGCAGGGCAGATCAATTAATCAATCCACCTGTCAACTCATGCTTTTCTCACCTGCCTCTCACCTTACTATCAGGGCTGCAAATACAGAAAGAAACCAGAGTCTGTTGGAGGACTAATGTGTGGGTGAGCTCCATTGCCCCGTGATGAATTGGTGAGCTGCAACATTTGTTTTTAAATAAAGATTTTAGAAAGGCAGGAACTTGTAAAACAAATAAATAGGAGCTCTTCTTAGTGAATCGGTGTCTGAGGCAGAGCAGAGGATTGCCACGTTTCCTAAATGAAGTGCATACTCAGGCTGTGCATTGCTCAGACACACCAGCGAGGTCCTGACTCCTCCAAAGAGAACATCTGCTCAATAAATGTTGTCTCCCACCTGATGGAAGCAGTTGAGAAAAGGTGTGGATTTGTTCCAGATGGGGAGCATAGGTGCCATCGTCTGAATTCAAACTGAAAATCTACATGTTGAGCCCTGCTGAAGGGATCATCTTCCTCCACGCTCCCGCTGCTTCCAAGAAGGAGGCAATGCCGAAAATGAAAAAGAGAGTGCAATGCAAATGTGCAAGGGTAAAGCGCCAGCCTCCGCTCTCCTCCCCTGCCTCCTGTGCCTCTTCCCCACTCTTCTTCTCCCCCCGGCCTCTGTCTTGCTTTGCAAGACCGAAACGACGTGGTGAGGGCTTTCCTCTGCACTTGGCCCTTTGTGGGGAGCTCCCTGGTCATTTCAAAGAGCAAAAAATTTGACTGCAAGATGGAAATCCCATTGCCCTGAGGAAAACAGCTTATGCAATGTGTAAAGCCCCTTTAGCACTTGTGCAAGGTTTGGGCCTCAGGTGATGGGGAGCAGGGGCAGGGAAAGGTCCCCAGGGGATGGAGGAGCAGAGAGGGTGCGGTAAGCCCAGGAGGGGAGCAGACCTGTCCTGCGTAACTCCCGGGATATTGACTGCTGGGACACGAAGGTGGGGAGAAGAAAGGAGAGTAATGGCCCTGGATTTCCCCCAGATGTGTGGCGGGCCCACATGATTGATGGCATCTGTCTTTTGCTTTATTAAACTTGTGCAGCCATGTTCAGCCAGGGATTTGCAAGCGGCTTAATGAGTATTAGGGAGGAATCTCCTGGCAGGACGGGGAGATTTCAGGGGTTTGCCGAGCCACTGGCAGGAAATGTCCTGCACAATGCAGCATGTCCTACAGAACAGGGGCCGGGACACAGGGAGAGAAGGGAAGGGCAGAGGGGCGATGCCTGCAGGGATGCATGGCTGGAGGTCGTTACCTCGCCCTGCAGCAACGGGACGCGGGTGCTGTGGCTCCCTGGGTGGGTAATAGCGAAGGGAGCCAGCGCCAGGCTGGGAGGAGGGCCAGTGCTGTCTAAGGAAAACAGACCTTTGTGCACCAATGGGCCAGGACATCAGCAAGAATTGATGACAGCAGCCTTGGTTGGCTGTCTAGGTCCTGGATCCAAACTCAGAGGTCAGATGGGAACATCCCCAGTGACAGCTCACTGGTGTGTTCAGGCACAACTTGGCATGAGAGCCCCTCTTCTGTGGGGCTCAAAGGGCATTTTGAGAGACAAATTAACCCAGAACTTGAGGTCTGGACTCAGCCTTGTCCTGCTCTGTGCTGCTGGGTCAGGCCTCTCCTGTGCACAGGCTTGTCTGCGCAGCCTCTTCCTCCTCTTTTCCCCTTTGATAGGGGATTTCAGACTGCCAAGACCTCATGTCATATGCCTGCTTTTCCTAGTTAGAGTAGATGTACATGCACAGGTGTGCATCAGTGTACATATAGATATATTAAAAAGTAATATTTGTGTGTATCTATATGCAGAGTGCAGAAGACTGACACAGAACTTTTCATCTGCGAACGTTTGCACATTAAAAGCCTACTAAATATAAAAGTTTCTCAGCTGCAGAGGAACACGGTGCCCTCCTTGTGCCTCCCTGACCCAGGAAACCACTCCAGGGTATTTCCAAGTTGATTCTCCATCCATATGACGTGAACCACTATGTGGGGCACCAGTGCTGTGCCAGGCCACAGGAAAAGCTTCCCTTTTCTCTGCCCTGAGCACTCGACATACTCAGTGCCTCAGTCTTCTGCCAGCCCCCACCACCTTCCAAACCCTGCAGGTTATGTTCCATTCTCTCAGTTATTGTGACCCTTTTCTGCATCACTTTAAAGCCTTTTAGTGATGGAAGATATCCCTGGACTAGATACCGCGGTATGAAACGGTTTGCTTTTTCCTCTGCCAATCTCTCTCCTTTAATCCCTTACCTACGTCACTCCCCGGCTCCATCCACACCCTCTCCACCCTGGGCACGTCATGAACACAAGTCTCTACACAAACTCAGGCCTCTGACACATAAACAGCATTTTGAAATGAAATCAGCTTGGTTTCGTTCCATTCAAATCCTCATTTTCACTTTGTGGGGTTTGGGTTTTGGGTTTTTTTTGTTTAAACTGTCTACCTTGGCCACAGCACCTTGACGCTTCATTTTGTGTTTTAAAAGAAAGCTGTGAGTCTTGGGTACCGCTTCCACAGTGTTAATTTTAAAGAGGTTTCAAAAGAACTTTTAAAAATACGAAGAAAGAGGGTTTCAAGAGAAAGTCAACCGGGAGCAGCGGGTTCCCCGTGGCGGCCGTTCACACCGTGCCATGTCGGGGCTGGCCGGAGAGTCACGGGGAGGCGATTCCCTCCTCCAAGGCCAGATCCGAGGAACCAAACCCCGGAGCTCCAG
>NW_009624227.1:21709-22043 GCF_000690535.1 Cariama cristata | reverse complement strand
CCTCTGGCCTCCCATCCCTCCTTCCTCCCCGCAGCCTCCGCGCTCCCTCCTTCCCCCTCCCTGCCTCCTCTCCAGCTCGGTTGTTTTTCTTATTTTAATTTTTTTTTTTTTTTGGCAGGGATTTTTTTTTTTTTTTTTTTGGTGCCTCTCTTTGTCAGAATTAGTCAGGGCTGAACTGCCCCCACTCCCCAAGGAGACCCTATTTCACCCTGCCTAAAGTTCACCGCCTTGTCAAACCGAGCTAATCTCCTGCCGGGGAAGGAAAAAGGCTCATTTCAAACTGCTGCACATTCGGGGAGCGGCTGGGGGAGGCGGGGGACTTCCTCGCTCACGC
>NW_009624227.1:20298-21678 GCF_000690535.1 Cariama cristata | reverse complement strand
AGACCCCGGACAATAATACCCCTTTTGTTCTAGGACAGTGGGAGGGGGCTCGGCGGTAGGAATGAAAGATGGGGGATATTAAAGGAGCAGGTGAAAGACATGCGTCTTCAGCAGTCACAGATAAGAGCCGACCCCCTTCTAATCTGACTGAAGCTTATTATCTTACTGCCACAGTCATTACTATTAATATTAAATACGAAAAAAGAAAACTGCATGAGACAACAACGTTAAAGAGGCTGCTTTAAAGCCTCAGCAGACGCGGAGGTAAAGCCGGTGGCTTGGGCCAGATTCGCAGCCGGGGAAAAGGAGGTGTTTCTCCAGGGATGCTCAGCCGGCGTTCGCCGGTGGAGGAGTTTGTCTGGCTGCAAGTTGTCCCTTTGGGCCAAAGCGTTTGATGCAACACAACTATCTGAGCGAGAGGCTCTCTTCTTACTTTTCTTAGCAGAAAGCAGCAAACCTGGGGTTTCTTGACGTAGGTGGGGATGTGTAAGGTAGCAGAGGAGCAGGAGTGGGGGTATGCCTTGCTCGGACTCTTTGGGGGGGCTCTGCTGGATGAGGCCATGGGGCTGGCAGCTGGGCTTAGCAGCGTCTCCCTCAGCTGAGATGTTTTATAAGGGAGGCCGGAAAGGAGGGAGCGGTGTGTCTGCGCAGCGGGGGCGGCGGGGGGAAGGGGGGATCCAGGAAAAAACGGGGACATGGAGAAACTCACTCCCCGTTTCCCCCCCTACATGTGCCTTCTGCTTACCGAGCATCTCACCAGACCTCACTCAGCCAAGGGCTGCTGACTCCCCGCCACGTCGCCCGGCTGCCTGGGCGAACATTGCCCCCAAGCCCACCGTGAAGAGCCTGCTACTTGGTCTCGGAGTGTCCCCCCAGCTCTATCCCCTGCCACAGGTGGCCTTGGGAAAAGCACTTGGCGGCTCTTTGTCCCCTTTCCCCCTCTGCGAAGGTTTCCTTTGTTCCAATTAGTCCGTAGGCTCTCCGGGGCGGGGGATCCTCCCGGAGCCTGTTTGCACAGCATTCGCCCCAGCAGCCCCGCGCTGCCTCTGTAAATACCAGCCGAGCGATGCAGGCAGCTCCGGAGGTCCCGCTCCCAACAGGAGTCCTGGCTGAGCAGGACGGGAAGCAATTTGGGAGAGGAGCTTCCCAGCAGAGCAGAGGCCTTATTTTTGCTGTAATTTGACAAACCTTGTTTCTGGGGCACTGATGCTTGTTGTGCATGGAGGGGAACGGGTGGATTTGGGAACTGGGCTATTTATTCTCCATGTCAGGGGATTACCAAATGTCAACAGAGCATCCCTTCTGCACCAGCCCAAGGAGCAATGCTCCCAGCCTGGCTCAGGGACTGAGCTCCTCTCCCAAGCAGGGCCAAATTCACTC
>NW_009624227.1:2801-20267 GCF_000690535.1 Cariama cristata | reverse complement strand
GCACAAACTCCCCCCCCAGAGGCCCCCCCCCCCCCCTGCCGTAACCCTGCGGAGCTAGGGACTAGTGAAGGTGGGTCCGAACGGGCTCTTTGTGTCTCAGCTGGAGCACAAGCAGGCAGCTTTGCTGGCACAGGCGGGATGTTTGCTCTCCCCGCTGACCTCTCCCGTCCACCTCCTGGCCTCCCTCGGCAGCTCCTCCGCGGTGCGGCAGGGGGGCAGCGGGGATGGACAGCGGCTCCTGCCAGATGTGTGGGGGTTTCCCTGCCGGAAAGCTTCAAGGGGGGCCTTGGCCGCCCTGGGGAAGGGACGCCGACGGCCGGGCAGCAGTGCCGCAGCTTGCAGCGCTTGCCAGACTATCATTTATTAACCACACTCGGGCAGGAGGTGCTGAGGGGGGAGAAAGCTTCCAGGAGGGGATTTGCCCACTGATTTGGGGAGGGAGCTGGGGGCCGTAACCCTCTGCCTGGCGCTGACGTTGCAATGGACCCTGATGTGTGAGGATGCAAAAGGATCGGCCCCGAGCTCCTGGCATGGCTGCGCCTCTGAGGAAACACAACCCGCTCCGTCGTAGGAAGGGGCCAGCAGGGTAAGGCCCTTCATCCAAAGGCTCACGGGTCTGATCCTGAACCCCAGCAACCTCATTGCAACAAAAGGGCCTCTGGAAGGCCGACCAGGGCTCTTTCCCCTCTGGCTGCACCTGCATGAGGCGGGCAGAGCTGGGTGCCATGTCCGGCAGCTTTTCCCAGCGCGCTGGGGCTGCCTGGTGCGGTGGGAGAGCTCCCGCCCGGGTGAGGCACCAAGGAGGAATGTTTGCAGCAGCCTCCTTCCCCTACAGTAAACATGAACGGATGACCCCGGAGCGACATGCTAGGGTTGAAATAGTCTGTCTGTGCACTGGAGAGCCGTGGGAATGCAGCGGCGGTTACGTCACGCCGGGGAGTCCGGGGAGACGATGTGGCCTCGGGGACCGCGGACACAGCCGTGGCCTCCACAAGTCAGGGCTGGGGGGTCTCTGGTCCGACTGTGCCCTGGACAGCAAACGCGTGCAAGCTGCCAGACCTTGTCTTTACAAGGAGAAGATAATGTGATTATTTATTATCAGCAGCTGGCTAGGATGTATCGAATTGACAATTGCTAAGCTTGTGGCAGGATGCTAAGATGCATTAGCTAAGTTATATCAAAATATCCAACATCTACCAGAACTGGCATAAGGGAACAACTTTTGCACAGCAGTATGGCTTTCTTGTTTCCATCTAGGACAAGCTTCTGGAAAGATATGGGGAAAATCCCTGCAGGGAAATAACTCAAAGACTTGCGAAAGTTTGCTAGGATGGAGCAAAATGGGAAACGCCTGTTCTTCGAGCTAACGGGCAGGTCCAGAAAGCAACAAATTGGAGTTCATTCTGTTACACTTTAATACTGTTTTGTGGGTTTTAAGAGGGCTGTTCCAGGAGCCCAAAGGTCTCTGAACGGTTTTTCACCTTTTGTACCCAAAGCAGATGGACGTAGCCGTGGTCTGAAGGAGGCAGGGGCCTGGGGGGTTTGCGTGCAGGGGGTGACATGTTGGTGACATGACCACACCATGCACCAAACGAAGCCAAGCCATGCTGACCGGCACAGGCTGATTTCCCTCCCGTTTGAGTCCAGAAATAAGAAGTGAGGACTGAACTCCAGATGTGGGAGGGAGCCCGCAGCTTGCCACCCTGTGAACGGAGATTGACACCTCCCAAAAGAAAAGGCCTGGCTGTTATCGCTTGTAACTCCCATTTCAAACAGCTTAACTCAGATATATGACTTTGCCCTCCTACAGACAGAGAAAATTCATTCTATTAATATTACGGGCCCCACACTATTATGTGTGAAGTACTATCTGCGGATACTGACTCTGCATACGGCGTGTCTGCCCCGAAAGGGGACGGGAGATCCCATGGTTCTTATTAAGTCAGATCAGACATGGAAGGGTGACTTGTTGCTTGGTTTCAGACCGATGCATGTTTTCACAAAATTAGTCCATTGAAGCAGGGATGGAGGCCGTAACAATATCATGCATGCCGGCAATTTTCCACTCCTGTTTTTCAAAGCTAGGTACATTTTTTTTCGTTTTAGACAGTCTGAATGTGCTGTTCCTTATCTAATCTTGTATTGATGTGTCTGTTAGACAAGGTATGCAGCGTGTGTCACTTCTGAATACCGGCATTCAGGACCAGCAAGCTGCTCTGGATCAGCTATTAATGTTTTTGCATTTCGCACCACACAAGGCTTTGTCTTTGCAGATCTTAAAGCGCTCGGTGAGTTAGTTAGTTCATTATTCTTCCAGTTTATAAAACAGTAACAAGTAGTGTCTATAGAGACAAGCCAGCCTTTGACACACACATGAAACCACATCAAGTCAAGGGAAACGATGGCAATACCGTACATATAACAATAGCAGAGAACCAGACAGCCCCAAAAATAAACCTAATTCCCCACGCTGCATTAAGCGTTGCCTGATAATGTTCAGCTCGAAACAAGCAGGATGCTCTGCAGTTCCTGAGATGTAGGCTATTTTGGTCTTAACAAATATTAATTAAGCCTCTGAGGATGGATATTTGTTGTATCTTTTGCTCTTGACACAACAAAAATAATCTGAAAAAGCTACAAGAGCAGACAAATAACCGTGTTTACTAAATACGTGCAAATACCCCGGCCCAGCTGGACGTACAGGGATGTCCTGCCCTCCCCTCCTGCAAAGGCTGTGCCCGGCGCTGCCTCAGCTGCCCACCACATAATGCTGTCCCAGGGATGGAAACAGTCGAATTTCCAACAGAAACTGGGTTTTGCTCCTTAACTTTATTTAAAAGTTGGGATGAGACAAACCAGCCTCCTCTCTGGGAGCCCCAACCCACTCATCCTTTGGGCAATACAGCTTCAGCAGCCAAAATTTTTCCAACTTGAGAGCCTGAATTTGGTCTCACAAATCCATATTTAAGCAGCTGAATAAGAATCCTCCAGAGTCCATAAGTCCTGGGGGGGATGGAGATGTGCTGTGGTTCATGCTGTCGTTGTTGTTATCATCAGCAACCCCCAAACAAGGTGTTGGGTACTTTATAGCTGGTCAGAAGGAAGAGTCACTTCTCCGAGGACAGTGAAATCTGCCTCTTTAATTAATTGTAGGAACTGTGGGTGTGGAAGATAGCAGGCAGACATATGTACGTACTCATATTTGCACCGCAGGGTGTCAGGAAATGGGGTTTTTCTCTACTGAAAATGTGACCCTTTTTTCAGGGGAGAAGACAAATCAGTCTCAGAGCTACCCCGAAATGCGGCAGCGAGAGGAGAGCAGGGCGCAGGATGGCTACTGCCTTTTTGGAAAGGAAGGGGGGGCCCTGGGCCCGGTATGGCTTGGTTTTCAATGAAAAGTTGAGCGATTCCTGGGGAAAAAGCCACATTTCACAGAGAGAAGCCCTCGCCACCCCTATTGGCATGGGAGAAAAACCAATTTTTCATTGAACACCCGCTCCGAGGCAGTTTCTAGCTGAGAGCAGGTCTGTACGCACACACCTCTTGGGCCATCTGAACTGCGTGGCTCAGATTTTTCCAACCTGGGGGCCTGGCCCTGGGCACACACGTCTGGGTTTGGGCAGCTAAACCAGTGCCCTGACTTTCGGAGGGACCCACGAATCCCACTGGTGCTGGACCCATTCTGGGAACCGAACCCAGCAGGGTTTGTGCCCGTCTGGGTCGAAACAGGGTTAGGATTCAGTGGGTATGTCTGTGGGCAAGGCAGCCTCCGGGCTTGTCCATACGAGCTGTGCCACCAGATTTTCTAACCGATGCTAGCAAAAAAAACCCAAAAAAGGCCAAAAAAAAAGCAGGAGGGGGCAGGGAAGGTGGAATTAATAAAAGAACGGGATTAAAAAAAGAACAGAGAAGAAAGTTTTATGAAAAAGAGAAAAAGGAGAAGTAGCTTCACAAAGTGACACTTAATTCAAAGCTTTTACTTTGGCTTTTCCACCTCGGAAGCATGAAAGCAGCTAAATTAGCAAAACAGAAGTAAACTGTTGACTGCTTCATTGCAGGATTAAGTGTGATAAATGGAGGTTTTGTTCAGCCTCTGTCCAGATGTTGTGTCTACGCTGGGTGTTTTTTTTTCTTTTTTTTCTTCTTCTTCTTCTTCTTTTTTTTTTTACATTCTTGGCCTAAGGCCCATATATATTTTGGATACTGCAGGGAGTATATAATATCATTGGAAAATGATGTGGTCTGGTAACCTTTTAAATAACATTTCCTCCCTCCTCTCTTTTCTAATAGTTTGTTTTTCTTTCCATGTTTTCCTTTTATTGGGGGGAAATTTTTTTTGGAAATTAATGAGGCCAAAGTTTTAAAACAAACAAAACAAACAACCCCCCCAAACAAACCAAAGTAAAAAAACACACTATTTCCCTCCCCATTTAGAGGGGGGAAAAAAAGAGTTAAGGGACTTGTAAGGGCGCAGGCTAAGGATGTGTTTGGGACTTTTTTTTCCCCTGTCTAGAAAACCTTCCTGATTTTTTTCTTTTAACATTCCCAGCGCACTTGGCCTAGAAGCCAGGCTGGGCTTGGGACAGCAATTTCAGTGCCCCACTCCGTTTCCATTGTCAGAGCCCCTCGACCCCAAAAGCATTTTTTTTTTCGCCTTGCATTTCATGAATCGGAAGTACCTGTTGCTCCTGGGAGTGCTGGATGGAGGAGGCCGAGGACCAGCCTTTCCTGAATCTCAAACGGCAGCATCCAGCAGGAGTTCAGACCTCCCAATTTCAAGCGAAACAAGCCGGGGGAAGGTGGCGAGGGCAGTGCCCGCAGAGCTGCGCGGCCGCGGGGCAGCCGTCGCGGTGGCACCGTTGAAGTGGACCAGGTTGCTGACCCCTTCCCCATGGCCAGGCAGCCTTCCCCGGGATTTTAGCATCGCCCCCAAAAATAGCAAAGCTGTATTTTTGCATCTCCGCCACGCTGTGTGTTTTGCAAGTGGCTGGGTGCTGCCGAGAGCTGCTTTACCCCACCACCGCAGCTTCTCCAGTGGGGACGGCACTCCGGCTCCACGCTCCCCTCTCGCCTCCGGTGCTCCCCGTGGGGCTCCCAGGTTTTTTTCCAGAGTCCACCTTAAAATCCCATCTCAGCGGCGGCTGTGCCTCCCTTGGCTCAGCCTGGTTTTGGGAGAGGAGCCCGGCCCAGGCTAAAATTGTGCTATTGACTCACCCGCTGGCAGCAGGCTGCGAGGCCGGCACACCACTTCAAGGCAGTTAAAAGAGCATTTGGGGTCTCACCCCATGGAAAAAGGACCACGCTGGTTTAACCCTGCGAGGGCAGAGCCCTGCTGCCCTGTGGGTGAAGCCCTCTCCCTTGGGTGTGCTGCGGGCAAAGGGAGATAAATAGGGGAGCAGCACGGATGGTAATGAGGGGTACCAAAATGGGTTGATTTAACCTATTTATACCAGTCGGCGGGGGTTCACTGCTGGGGGAGTTAGGGCAGGACAAAACAAGGGTTTTCACCACTCAAACACGGGGTTTTCCCCCTTGGAGCGAAGTCTGGATGTCAGCACCTACATTACTTAGGACTAGATTTGCAGTGACTTTAACAGCCCTTATCGCTTCCCACTCTGCCAGTGCAAGGTGAAGGGCAAAACCCACTGGATCCCCCTAATCAGTGCCAGGGCTGTTGTGACTATAAACGTCAGGGAGGGATGGGGAAGCATCCCTACGGCAGTGCCGTGAGGATGGCCAGCACTGAAACCCGCCGTGGCTCTTGGATGCTGCCCTTGGTCAAGGCACAGAGCCTGGGCACCCCCTTCCTGGGACAGCCGGGCTGTCCTGGCATTACTGCTGGCACCGGCTTGCCATTCCGGCTGCCGCGGGCTGCCACCGGGTACAAGGGGACAAGCCCCTATTCCTCAGCATGGCCCCGTGTCCCGTGCGTTTTGTTTTTTCCAGGGTGACATCAAACAAACTGAACCCCCTCTCCAAAAAAAAAGGTGAGAATTTCAACAGATAAAAAGGCAAAGCGGCAGCCGTTTGCAGCAGTAAACACCTTGGAAAGTCGCTCTCAATTTTTCTCCCCACCATCACCTCCCTGCCTCCCCTCCTCTCCCTCTCCTTCCCCCTCTCTCTCTCTTAAGGTAGCAGCGTGGGAGCTTTGCCAAAACATTGCGGTCCCGTGGGGAAGCTTTCCTCTCACTGAAAGAGCCCTTGCGCCTGCCAGCCCAATTAAAACAACGTGAAAGGAAAGCAGCATCTGGAATTGCGCTGCCTCTCACAGCCAAGTCACAATTGTTTAGTCTGACAGTCGTTTCAGGGAGAACGGGGCTGGCTCGCAGTGGCCCCCACATCTGGATTTGCGGCTAGACAGCCTCTTTGGCTGCAGTCCTGTGTGCATGTGCATTTTTAACTTTAGGATATGCTGACAAGTTAAGAAGTCAGAAAGTCAGTCACAGTAACAGCCTCCGCGGCCCCTTCCTCCCTCCGCCCCTTTCTAACACACACACGTGGTTGACTAAATACAATTTTCTGACATCCTTTCATCTGGAGAGAGTTTCTTCCCTTTCCAGCCTGCAGCTCGGGTCCCCGATGAGTTATTTGAGCTGAGCCAACACATGTGAACAAAAAGTCTTCTCTTTGGTTTATGCTCAAGGGCCCGTCTGTGCTACCCACATTTCGCCGGCAGCAGGGCTCTGTCGCGCTCGCGCCGTGGCTGCCCCGCACGGGGACCGTCGTGGCCACCTTGCCACTACCCGCAGGGGACAGGCTGCCCGTGGGGTTTTGCTCATCGCCAGCCCTGCGCCGCTGAGGGTGGTGAGATAAGGGCTGGGATGTGTTTGGGGTTGAGCTGCCCATCGGGGCGTGCAGCCCAACGGGGCGGGCAGGGGTTTGCAAAAAAATGAGCTACCGATCCCAAGTGTTTGCTGTGGGAGCGCTTCCAAGTCTGCCTCGCCATGTTTTGGCCAAAGCTTTTGCCTGCATTTATTTTTTTCCTCCGAAGCCCTGGCTGTGGCTGAGATGTCGGGGTGTTGGTCATTCATTCAGCAGGCAGAATCCCCCCAAAAAAGGGATGGGGATGGCAAATCTGAGCTTTTATAGACACAGCTCAGGAAAGGCCACCGACCACGCTGCCATTACCAGCCCAGAAACACCCCGAGCCCCCACCAGTGTGGTTTTGCCATCCCAGGACCCAGGGCAAACAGCGAACGGAGTGGAGCTGGCCCAGGAGCCGATGCCCGGGTGGCACTTGAGGCAGCCACTGTGCCAGCATGGTACAGCCGCCGCGGTGAACGCCGATCGCCAAAATGCAGACAGGGACCGCCGCGCCAGCATGCTCCAGCCGCCGTGGTGAACGCTGCTCGCCAAAATGCTGCCAGGCAAACCCATCAGGACGGGTGCACGTCCCATCCTCCTGCAGGACCAATACAGCTGTGAGAGGCTTCAGAAAAAGCCCTTTTTATAATGAACGACTTCCCTCCAAGCTACCAGAAACATCAGCACAACCGAGCTAGCAGCATCTTGCCTGGCTCCCGCTGCTGTCCCTCCCTTTGCCCAGCTGTGCTTTGCAGTATTCATCTGTGCGCTGCGTCAAAGCGGTTAAACAGCGATAAAATAAGGGAAAGTTTCCATTTGAAGGGAGGTGGTTGTGATGGGCTGGGGGCCCCAGCTGCCACCTGGACCCGTTCTGGGCTTTGCTCTCAGACCCACACCGACGGCACAAAGGCTGCTCCACGTGACGGCCACGAGCTTTCAAAAGTGGCTACTGATTTGGGGTCTGAGCACAGTCAGGGTTTGGTGCAGAGGTCCTGAGCACCCCAGGCTTGTGGATTCCCATGGAGAAACACCTACCCTCCCCATTAAAGCGAAAGCCATAAATCCAGGGTCTGAAAGCCCGGGGGCAACGCTCTGAGGTTTCCCCTCTGGGAAAGCAGCTTTTAGCTTTTTTCCCTTGGTTTCCACCTAGAGCTAAGCTTATCCTGTCCCTCACCCCAGTGTCAGGCCACATTGTTTGGCTTTTGCTCAGCCCAGGTTAACCAGCACCCAGAAACAGGGCTCCCCTCCCCTTCACTAGAAACAAGACTGGGGGGATCCCAGGGAATGGGGCTGCCCTGAGCCCCCCGGCATTTGAGGTGGGTCCCTGTGCTGGGGTGGATGGCTGCTTTTCCAGCTGCCTTTCCGCACGCTCTCCCTGCTGTCCTTCCTGCCTGTGTGTCTGCAGGAGTGTGGCTACCAAACTGGTTTAGCAGCTCTGTAGGGCAAGTTATGTTGTTTTGAAAGGCTCCCAAATACATGTTGTTCGCAAAGTTCTCCTGTATAAATAAATACCAGCATTTCTCTCCTGACCTTTGCTCTTTTGCCGGGTTTCTCCTAAATGCAGAGCATACGAAACCGCCTTTTATCCCCAGAGAAGCCCGAATCACCCTATCTCCATGTCTCTGTGTGCATGGCGGTGCAGAGAGACATCTGGGAACTGTCTTCTTCATCCTCCTCCCTCCCCACAGCCTCGGACCTTGGGTTCACGGGAGACCCAGAAGGATCTGAGCTTCTCCTGCCTTGAGCTGAGGGGCCGGAGAAGGGATGGAAAAGCAGTACCATTGATGCCAGCATTCGCAAGTGCCCTGTGAGGCCTCCAGCTTATTCCGAAACAGGCTGAAAACCCCATCCACGATGCTGCAATGGCTGTCCCCAACAAATTTGTTGAGGTTTCCTTTATTTGCCTTCGGCTGTCCAGGCCTGCCAGGGTAGCGAGGTCATATCTCCAAGTGTGGCTGGGTGGCCAGAGGTTTTGCAATTGTATCAGGAGTCTCATGGTAGCCGGTGTTTACTCTGAAACCTGTTGTGTGGCTTTGTTCGCTCTGGCTTGCTAAAACCCTGGGAGATCCAGGGAGCTAGAGAGCCACAGAGGAGAAAATATATTCATATGACAATGAAAGAAAAGAAAACCTTTAGGAGCCTAGACCTGATTGCAGCCTTCTCCCTGCAGGACCTGCATCATAGGTTCCTGATTTTTGGTGGTGCAAGAGCAGACCCTCGTCCTCTGGCTGTGTGGCGGAGACCCCAAGGGTACTGGATGACAGAGCATCGCCTGTGCTGGCTCCGAGCTCTCACCCACCCCGAGGTCGTTCTTGCTGTTGGAAAGCAGTGCCTGCTATCGATAACTCCTGGATTGACGGCTGGGTAAACTCACCTTGTTTACCAATGTGGGTGTCATACTGACAACAAACAGGTCTCTACCCGAGTGTGTCATAAGCGAGGGAGGACAGTAAATAAGAACTGACACGTAACACTGCAAAGCCTTGGGCTGCTGGAAACAAGGGAACAGATTCCTCCTCTGCATGGCACGTTGCAGCAGAAGCAAATTGAGGGCTCGGTCACCTCCTTGGAAAACACTGGAGAAAATGACGTCAACTGCTTGAAAAACAGGAGAATGAATGTTTTACCCTGTCACTAGGTTGCAGGGTATTTGGGGCAGGGACCGTCTTTATTCAGTTTGCCCAGCACACAGGGGCATCGTGGCAGGGCTGCAGAGAGAGCTCTGGGTGGGCACAGTGCACCCGGCTGGATGGCTCTGCCCTGGGGCAGAGGCACCTTGTGCAAACCCCCTGGGAGCAGCCCCTGTGCCCCAGCTGCTGGCACATGGAGACTGATCCGGGACACCCCAGCAGGCCGGCCAAGGTCCCCTCTGTACCTGGGGCTGTGGCAGGAGCCCAGATCATGTCTCGCTACATCCTCTCCTGCGCTACATCCAACGAGCAGTAATTACAGCCGTGCCAGAACCTCCTAATTACACTGCTATGCGTGCCAGGCAAACCCACGGCTTTGGTGAAATTAGCCTGGACTTCAGCAGAAAGCCCATCCAAGTCTGTAGAAAAAGCCTCACTGAAGCAGCTGTCCTGGAGATACATGGGTACAAGTGAGGACAGAAAATGCCCCTTCTCCCGCCGGCTTCCCCGGCCTTGGTGCCGGGATCCAGTGCGCAGGCTGCCAGGTCTGCTTCCCCCCTTCCCCAGGCATCTCTGAGCACATCCCGCTGCATCCAGCCTTCCTGCTCCAAAACCCCCAGCCCTCCCTGCTGGCAGGACCCCAGGGACAGCCCTGTGCCCCCACATGCTGCCCTTCTCCCTGCCCAGCGTGGGCTGCTCCACTGCTTGCAGAGAGGGCAGGAGGACCAGGAGCTCCCAGGCGTGAAGCCATCCCTGGGGTGCTCTCTGGCTGACACTGCCAGGTCTCAGGAGGCCCCAGCTCTGCCCATTGCAGACCCGCTTGATAAACCCTCCCAACCTGTGTGAGGACCTCGGGATTTGGTTGAAACCTGGAGCAGTCACTGCAAAGCCATGGGCGAGATGCAAAAGGCCCCAGTCAAAACCAAGGTGTGACTTCTGAGCACTGTGGGCAAATGCTCTTCTCAATAAATGGTTCAGCGCCTCCAAAAGCACTTTCAATCTGTCTTCTCCCATTTTTTCTGCTCATGTTGGAGGCAGAAGTAGCAGATCAGCTTTCCTCAAAGCAGGACCATCTAGTATTTCAACTCAGGTCCAATTCCTCCCATTTACTTCCCAGGTGTCCTTGAGCACATCATTTCCCTCTGCCTCAGGTTCCCCACCTGTGAAATGGGGCTGAAAACGCACCGAGACAATATAAAGTGCCTCAGGCTGTACAGACGTCCTCACTGCTCTGGCAGTAACTCTGATGTCTCTCGGTTTTTGCCAGTGGTTTAATGAAACCTGCTCTGTGAACCGTTCGGCATGACGGCGGCGTGCCCCGTGGAGGTGCTGAGCTGTCTGTCACGGGCGCTGCTGAGAGCTTCTGGAAATATATAATCTCAGGGAGCCCCGCACCGATTGCTGGGATGAAAAATTTCATGGGAATAATGCACGCCACAGGACAGCAACGTGGGATGCTGGAGCCACAGACCGGAGATGCTGAGCGTGACGCTAACAAGGACAAAACTTTTCATTCACTCCTCCCTGCCTGGTCCCCTCCACCCGTGCCACACACCCACACACACACGCACGCACATACGGAGTTTCTGGGTTTATTTTATATTTTCCCTCGTAAAGATTTGTGTCCGTGCTGCTCTGGTATCAAAGCCAGCAGTGGCCCCTAGGATAAACATGCGGTCAGAAGACAGAAAACTCCAGGCTAAAACACTATTCGTTTCACCCATAGCAGCATAAACTGAGAGGCTTTTAAGAAGGGCGAATGGTTTTCAGTAAATCTCTCATATCAGCAGAAACCTTTGAAAGAGTTTGTTTAAAGGCTGTGGAGATAAACAGCCCGGCCAAGTGTTTGTTCAAGATGTATGTACTCTGTGTCGACTGGTAGGCTGGTATTTATATCAAGGGGGGGAAAGGAGGGCTAGGATCTTTTTGACCCTTTGCTAGCTATGGCTGCACGAACTGGGGCGTTTTGAGAGCTGGAGGGGCTGGGCTGGGTCCGGGCTGGGTGTCACGCAGGCCCCTGGGCTGCGGCTGGGGACAAAGCCAGGCGGGTGTGCGAGGGTGTGCGAGGGCTTTGGGTGAGCGTCAGCATTTCTCGGCTGTGCAGAGGTCCTGGCTGAGATCCCCGTGCCAGGCACTGGGTAGATAAATGTCTGGTGAGGGATTCCCCACCTGCAAGCTAAATAAGCCCCACGGAGGGAAGGGGAGGAGGGAAGGATGCACAACCCCGGGAAGCAGACGGGTGAAGCTCGGCCCAGATTGCCCTTGGCCATGCGGCAGCCTGGGGCTGACACGGGAGCTCAAGGTCATCGCCTGAGCCCCGCGCTGTGCCTTCAGCTGCAGCTGGAAACGGCCTTTCGGCAGCTTAGCAAAAGGCGAGTTGAATAAGGTGTGTTGTATTTCAGGTGACATTGGCTGTAGGGCAATAGAGCTAGAGGTGGTTAGCAGCGTGCTGGGACGTCCCCACCACGGTGATCCCCGAGACGGGACCGTCCTGGGAGAACTGAGGGGACCGAGGGCTCTTGCAGAGGAGCAGCAGTACCAGGCTGGGGAGGTGCCTTCCTCACTTCTTGCTTTCAATCGTGGCTGGCCCCGTTTAGGTCTGAGAGCCAGCTTTGCCTCCAGCCTATCCTAGCCACGTACGCACTCGAGCACCGTAGCTCAGCACCTGCGGGGTCCCACGCCGGGGCCCCTCCTGCACGGGAGAGGTTTAGGGGGGTCGGTCTGCCCTCGCCTGCCTGGCCGGGAGAGCACTCCAGCAAAGAGGGGAGCGGAGACTTTCCTGGCGACAAGCCGGTTCTGTCACCTTCCCTTTCAGACCTGCCCCTGTAAATCATCTGGATGGCTTTTTCCCCCCTAAACAAAACAAAATGTGGATGCTTAGCAGCCTGTCTCTGGGAAGGAGGTGCAGTCAGAAGGGACTTGCTCTAGATTTACCCTTGTGTAACAAGAAGCAGAATGTGGCCTGTTTCCTGGACTGGGAGGGTATGCAATATCCATCAGCTGAGCTGGGCACGTGAATAACGCTTATAGCATCTTCCACCATCCCGAGGAATCCCAATAGCACATACAAATCTTCCATGTGCACTCAGTGCTGCTTCTGCCACTTCTAGGACAGATCCTGGGGTCAGGAGCAGAGTGTCCTACACATCTGCTGGGCATGGGAAGTGAAGGGAAAATGCTGCAAACAGCTGATTCTGTCAGGTGGAAATGAAAGGCTGAGAGCTCAGAGCTCAGCTGGTTTAAATCAGCATCTTAACACTGGTGCTGATGGAGTAGCACCAATTTACACTGCCTGATTTGGCCCAGAGTGTTTTGAAATCCAGCCAATGCTCGGAGCTTCCACCGCGGGCAGCCCAGGGGCACCTGGATAAAAGGGGCTCAGTCTTAATGTTGTGTTTCCCCAGAAAGGTGGAGTTTCTCTCTCTGCTGTGGTATTTACACCCTCCAGAGCAGTATGTTGGCCCTGTGGTTCGTAACTCCTCAAATGATGGATGAAGTTCATGTGCGTATCACAGGAGCATTTGGTCTGGAAGGTGAGTCTTGACTGAGGTAACAAGTCCAATTGTACGTGATGTTTTATAGCCAGGAATGCACACAGACTGCTCTCCTAGCCTGCTGTGTTTTGAGTATTTAAGCTGTTGGGGCCCTAAGGTCTCACAGGCATCATATAGATTCATAATCAGTGCAAATGCCACAATTAAAAAGAAAATTCTATCTAAAAAAACTTTTTTAATTAGCATGAACTGGAGTTTGGAAGAAAAAAAAAACCTTCACCTGACTGAGGGTTTTTTTTACAGAAAAGCAGATGATCCTGTTTTGAGCTTTTAAAACTGTTGTCATATTTTTAAGTGTTCGAGGCACTAAATGTTCTCCAAACAAATCTGTTCAAAACTGCCCTCCCATTTCTGAACTGCACAAATGAGATGCTCTCAGCCTGCTCCTGTTTCCTTATTTCTAATCTGAAAAGATTGCTAAAGCTGACCTGCTTTTGAAAAGTTTCAATTTGGCCAAACCCAGCGATTTTTGTTGTATTTACCCTCGTTACTCACTGAACCCTGTTCAGATCACCTGGCTATTGAAGCACTTTGAAGTTTATTATGGAAATCCTCATTTTAGTCCTACCACAACCATGAACGTTCAAGACAAGTTTGGGGTGAGCGCCTGACACTGCTCTGCCGCAGTCTGGAGCCTGCGCTTCCCCGCAAGTCAGGGCGGTGCTGCCTGGGAGAGGATGCTCAGAGGGATGGGTCTCTCTTGCAGGTGGCATCAACACCTCCAATCTCTTCTTTTAAGTCTTTTTAAGAAAAAGATTGTGACCTCCCTTGGTCATGTATGCAGAACCTTTGTACAAAGTTTTCCTATCCTAAAACAGCAAGTGAAGCCCCTTTCTGCTCCTCCTGTGCTGGGAGTATGGAGAGCAGTTGATCCCTGTCCTCATCACAGCAACCTTTTATACTGTAGGGCTGTTACCATCTGCCCTCCTTAGCCTTCTCTGGGCTAGACTAAACAGACGCAGCTCCTCCAATCTCTCCTCATGGGTCATGTTTTCCAAACCTCTTATCATGGCTTGCCTTTGAACTCCCTCTGCTTCGCCGATCTCCCTCCCGACAGGCGGTAGGCAATGCGGGCTGGGTGCCCGGCCGAGCCCTACGTGGAGCAAAGCCCCGCGGCATCTCCACACACCCTGCTGCAGGCTCTCTTGCTCTGTCTGCACTAGGCAATTGTTGGTTCACGCCAAGCTCCCGATCAAACATAAATCTCGCTCTTCATTGCACCGCTGGCCCACCAGCCTTTTGCAAAAAAGTTGTAGTTCAGCTTTTTGCTTCTTGTTGCCTGCCCCTTTGGCCTGACTGCAGCTCATTAGGTCGTTCATTCCTTTGGTCAAGGTGGTTTTGAACGCCGGTCCTGTCCCCCCAAATGGCAGCCCCTCTCCAGGGTGCTCTCACAGACGTTGCACGTGGACTCTTCCCATGCAGCCTAACTTCCCACCAAAAATACTAACCAGACCCAGGCTGGGGACAATCCCTCCTGCCCCAGCCCTGAGAAAGTCCTGTCAGTTCGATAGCAAGTTGCTGATAACTCCTAGTGTGGTTTCCCACCCAGCTGTGCCTCTGCAGGATGATGATTTCATCTCGAGACCATGTTACCTTTATTTGCTTATGAGAACATCGGGGAGGCTGCACCAAAGCCTCCCTGCAGTCAGCCTGTGCCGTCTCTGCCGTTCTCCCCATTTCAGCCGGGCCAGCTGCCTCGGCGCAGAAAGAAATTGCCTTGATGCAGTATTCTAGACAAACCCATCTCCTCGACGTTATCTTTTAGCTCCTTACAAATTGATTGCTTAATAATCTATTTGTGTATTTTTCTGAGTATCAATTTATTCTGACTAATCCCCCCCCCCTTTAATCATAGATGTTATGATTGTCTTTTCCTGTCCTCCGGGAATTCACCATCTGAGTTCCTGTAGATGCAAACCAATGGATTGGGGAGGGCTTTAGTCCCTCCTTATATACGAGAGGGAACCGCAGAGGTTTCTTCAAGCCCAGCCCCACTCGGGCATGCCCCACTTGGACAGCACCTGAGGGGGAGTTTGTGACCCCCCACCCTAGCCTTGGGGCTCTGCATGAAGAGCCACCAGGTTAGAGACTGGGGCAACGGCAGCTGGGGAGGCCAGGGGCTTGTCTTGGCTTTGGTGCAATGATGATGGTCCTGCCCATGGAGATGTGCCGGCCTTGCTTTGCAGCACACCTCTTTGCAAGGCCGTCTCACTTCTGCCCTTCGCTGTGCCCATCGTCTCACTGCGTATCATGAAAGTAAATCCTGAGAAACCACTTTCCTTGCTCGGTGGGAATTTGGAGCTTCTGAGTTCTTTTTCCAGCCCATAAAACGCCCATTCCCCTCCCTGGCTTGGTTCTCCTCCAACCCCTTCTAATTTCTGTGCAAAGGAAAGCCCTGTGTGAGATGCTGATTTAAAACCCAGAAGCCAATACTTTTCTTTTCAAACCTCGGCATTTCATCTTTCCTCTAAGAAGGAAGGAAGCCCCTTTTGTTGAGTACACAGCCTGTAATTTCCCTGTCAGATCCTAGCAGCAGGTCAGTGTTGTGACTGACTGAGTGAGGATCGCTCCCTTAAGGGTAATTACACTAAATTTCCTTTTGAAGGACAGCTTTCTCTGGATATGATACAAGGAGTCTGCTTTTTTCCATTCACTTAAATTCATGAATTCAGCGGCTGTCACCAAGCGTGCAGCAGCCGGGGACTTACACCCCTTCCAGCTCCAAGGCGAAGCCCAAGGAGGTGGCGATGGGGACATGTGGCAGGACCCCCACCTCATCGTCCGAGGAGGAGTTGAGTTCGGATGGACCACGCTGAGGATGGGAGCTCATCACGCATCCGGAGGGTGGGAGAAGGCTGCAGACTGATCTAAGATTTCTCTGCCCACCTCCATGCATCATCGTGCTCTTCTTCCTTTCTTTCCACCTGGGTGGCATCGCAAGGCTTCATCCATTGCTTTCTGGCATCTGGATTGCTCCTGTGGGCTCACCCACCATGTGTCCAGGAGTCACTCATCAACAACAAACAGTTAAAAGGAAGAAAATAGGCTGGAAATATCAATGCACTTTGGTAACAATAAACCCTGCTTTTAATTTATGCTAATATGTAGGGTTGTGGTGACAGTAAGAACAAAATTACAGAGTGGCTTTCTAGCTGGTAATTATCCCTCCATTTTCGTTGCTCGGGAAGATGGACACACAATTATGCTCTCTTGCTGTATATTAATACGGATTCTTGACATCTTCAGCAGACCTGGAGCTGTCATCGGGCTTTTTGTCTACTTTAATTGAAAATTAATGGTTACTGTGTTACCACGGAAACCGTGGCAATGGACGCCAATAGCGCTCACATATCAAACAGGCACTGGTGGCATTGTCTGTCCGTGTTGACCTTGAAAGTTAAAAGAAAAACTTAAATTAAAAAAAAAAAGGGGAGAGGGGTAGGAAAGACAGAAAAAAAAAAAAAACAAAACCTTGAAAACAGAGGGTTGGATACTGCGAATCAAGGGGAGGGGAGAAGGGGAAAGAGGGATGTGAAGGAAAAACTTGGTGCCTTTTGTATCTCGATGTGAAAAAGAGGGAGCTTCGAAAGGAAAGAGTTGGAGTGGTGAAGCGGAGAAGGGTGTTTGAGTATATAAACCATACGGGTGTCTTGTGAGCAGCTCCGGGGCTGCGTGGGGCTCTGCATCGTAGAGTCACTGTGCGAGCAAGGGGTGCGTGCGGGGCCGTCGGTGTAAACCGTGAAAAAAGCATGCGAAGGAGCCCCGGGGAGGCGAGGGAGGAGGGTGGGCAGCACCGGGGAGAAAGTTAATGGTCTATGTGGAGATGAGTGAGAAGGGAAAAAAAGGCAAGAAAGAAATAGGCTGAAGGGAAGAGAGTCCAGATTTGCTCCGATTGGAAATAGTGCCTGGACGGTGGATGGTAGCAGAGCCTGTGGATTAAAGCAGCCCCCGCTGGTGCTCTGGAGAGTGTTTGGGGCTGCTGCACAGCACGGAGGGACCCTGCAGCCCCTTCCCTCCCCCAGAGATAAGAGCAGGCTTGGAGTTCACGGGGGGACCCTGCTCCAGTGCCTGGGATCGCTCAGCTACGGGGAGGGCTGGGGGTGATGGAGGGCTGAGACCAGCCCTGAGCCCGGCCAGGGACCCTCAGCCTGCTCTGCCTGGGTCAGAAGCCGGTGGGACTTTTTCTTCTTGAAAATGTAGTTTTAGGTGGGTTTTGCTTTCCCTAGCATCCAACTTTCGCTGTCTCCTCTCTTCCCCAACTTGCACAGGAGAAATGCAGGAGGGGCTGCTCCGTGCCCTTTGGGGGCTGCTCCGTGCCCTTTGGCAGGACTGCAGCCTTTGGAAAGGTGGACCTCCAGCTCTGCTTGCCAGGGTGCAAAGGCATGGCAGCCCCTTCCTGGGGAAACCACGGGGGAAGCAGAGCAAACTTGTGACACTGGGTGACAAGTGGCTGGGGCTCCTCTTGGTGAGATGGGGGG
>NW_009624227.1:0-2753 GCF_000690535.1 Cariama cristata | reverse complement strand
GGGGAGTGGGGGGCTCCCTGCCCCAGTTTCCTGCACCTAAACGAGCTGCACGATCGGCCTGGCTTTTCCTACTCCTTTCGTGCTCTCCTTGATGTTCCCATGACCCGTGGCCCTGCTTTTAGCAGGGACTGGAGAGTGGCAAGAGGCAGCTGCTCCACTTTCCCACGCGCAATAAAATGCCACCTTAGAGCCAAAGGGCTTTGCAGCTGGTAAGAAGGTTGTCACCACCCTGGGTATGCCTCCTGCCCTTGCCTGGGAGGAAGGCAGAGATGTCCCGGTCGAGAACACTGCGGAGAATGGAAGTGGGAATAGTTTGGTCAGGAAGTGAAACGGTGACATTTCAGAAACCTGTGTGAAAAGGCAGAGATTCCTCAGGCACCCGCGGCTGCTTGGTGGTGCTTAGTGCATCCTCTCACGGGACAGCGTTTGGTCTGCCCGGCCTCTCCGCGCTGCCAGCCCTCCAGCTGCACCAGGGACAGCAGGACGTGTCCACTCCATCCTCAAACATCTCTGGGTGCAGCACCGAGGTGAACCCTGGCCTCTTCGGGAAGGCGGTCAGGGGGGCCTTTTAAAGCCAGGAGCCCGTCCTCCTCCCGACCAAACAAGAAGACAAACACAGCGGAGGCACGCCTGAAAGCCAGAGTCTCTTTTTTCATTTTCCCCGCATCCCTGATCCCAACCTTAATCCCCGCTCTGAATCCTGTCAGCCCGGCTGTTCTAGCACTGACATTGCTGCAGGCATCTTCTCCGCTGCCTTCCCTCAGATCTGCCTCCTCCTGGGACATCTAAAGAGGACTCCGAGATTTCTGTGTTACTGGATGATTCACTCCGTGCCCTCCAGCAAAGTGTCGGGGTTCCCCAGGGGAGGACGCAGACAGAGGGGGGACGGGGGTTTGCGATGCTGTGCCGGTGGATGCTCCGGTGCGGCAGCCGGAGCTCGGGGCTGGTGTGTGGCAGCTGTGGGCTCTGGCCATCTTGCCAGGAGTCAGCCAAAAGCAAGGGATGAGAAGGGGAGCTCCTGCCTATTGCTAGTGCTGGCACCGGTGCCCAGTGAGGGAGATGAAACCGTCACCCCAGGACAGCATATACCAATTTTGCTGTCAGGTCGTTACAATAATGATGCGCTGGAGTATTTTGCCCAACCCGCCATCGATCAGAGGCTGTAAACGCTCGGTGATAGACACATCACCGGGCCAGGGGCTGCCACGGGAGAGCGGCTCTGAAGGAGCCCGTCTGCCTTTCCCCTCGCCCACCCACATGGCCAGCCTTGGCGTGAGCAAGCCCATGGCCTGGCCGGGCTGGGGATAAACTACGGGAGAGCAAAGGGGCTTCTCTGGGGTGGGTCTCCCAGCCCTGCCTTCAGAGGGGCAGGGGCCATGAGCTCCCCCCTATTTGTGTGACGCTGGGAGCGGACGTTCCCAGTGATGGCGCAGAGACCTGGGCTAAGCCCGTCTTGCTTTGGCCCTGTGAGATGGGGGAAGGAAAGGAAAAAGTCTGTAGGCTGAAATCTTGCTCGGCTCCCTCCAGTTGCAGTGGGATCTTGGGGCCTGGGTTGGTACAGGCTTTGGGGATTTCTGCCTCTGCACCTCCGGAGCTTGAGTAGCACTGAATCCTGGATCCAAACACCTCCGCCTCCAGGCAAGTGGAAAACCAAGATTGTTCCACGACTGCGAGTCACAGGCTCCCCGTTCAGGCAGGTTTCCTCAATAAAAACCAGCCAAGCTGAACTGCGAACTCCCCAGCAGGCATTCCCCTTGGCTTTGGGAGGGATGACGATTTCTCACACCCACCCTTGGGCTCTGCGGCTCCTTTCCCACTCCCAGTGGGGAAGCCACAGAGTAGGACCGAGACTGGCGGCCCCTGGTACTCCTGATGTTGCAAGCCCCCCAAGATACCCCAACCTCAACCCCGTTGTGCCTTGCAGTAAGGAAAGGAGCGGTGTCTTTAGAACCTTCAAGCTGGAAAAAGGCAGAGCTCAGTTATAGGGTCGTGGGTAGGGTCTGTCCCACTGCTCAACCCCCCTGGGGTGGCTGGGACACCCCCAGGCACCGGCACCCTCTCTCCGTACTTTAATCACCGCTGCTGCACTCATCTGAGCGGGTGTCAGTGCAGCGGCATAAAGCTTTTACTGTGTTTTATGTGGGCACTTGCAACAGGGGCCGTGGGTGGTTGGTTTTTTTTTTTATTCCATATGTGGGGACTTTAATAGTACATGTTTGGATTTTATTAGCCTGCGTACGTGGGTTTTATGACAGGAAAGGTGGGCATTTTAATGAACTGCTCAAGACACAGGAACAAGAATGGAAAGACATTTTCAATGGCCCTTTAATAAATAACAAAGAACCCATCCATTTAAATGTTGTAAGCAATAAAAAATATGTATATATTGTTGAACATACATAGTTCCTGTGAAGTTAAAATCCATTATTAACGTAAAAGCTAACTGTGCCCACTACCCAGACAAGAATATATTTGCTTTCGGGATTGCCAATGCACGATGCAGGAGGCTCTGATGTCTTCCGCACACACGGGGCAGGACGGGCCGGTGCGAGGGTCGGTCCCTTGGTACTGAACGGAGGCGGTGGAGGGGCTGCCTTTGGCCCCCGCACTCTTTGGGGCAGCCCAGCAACGTGGTGTGGCTGGAGAGGTTCATTTTTGAGCACCACCGCACCGTACGGTAAGTCCCGGGATGTTAAGATGAAAGAATTGTCTATCTGGGACCATAAAGGCATCTTCTCCCTTGGGAAATTCCC
>NW_009624226.1:0-20876 GCF_000690535.1 Cariama cristata | reverse complement strand
ATCAATGAAGGTGTTAAACAGAACTGGCCTCAACACTGGGCCCTGAGGAACACAATGTAATGTATACTTACACTATTTTACATTTTTATTTTCACTGTACTTTAATTCAGTGCTAGACTTTAGATATTCAGGGCATCAGCTAGATCCAGTTTCAGTTGAGTGTTTCAGCAGCTATTGTTGCTGTTTTGCTCTTTAGCAGAGTTATTCCATCTCCGAGTTAGATGTCACTTTCTTGCCTTTCTAGAAATTTCCCAGAAAAACTCTGAAGGTGCTGCATGCCTCTCTAGCATCAAATGCAATTACTATCTTATTTTTCCTTCTATTTTGCCTTCATGTCTTAAATCTGGAGGATACCCAGCTTTACAGCTATATAATCCAGCACAGAAATCCACACTTTCTCTTGTCAGAGTACCTGCTTAAAAAACCTTCCATCTCTGCATGCCACAGTCCTTTCTTCAGAGGCTATAGCATCCACCTTGCTCTTCACTGACTCCTGTCACCATTGTCTGGCTTCATAAAGTAAGTACACTTTTTCAAACTGCAATTAGTAGCATGTAACTGGCTCTCTGCCATGCTAGTTAGACAGTCACTAACAACTCCACCTCTACTTGTCCCCTCTTCTGCTGCTTTTCAGTATTATGCCTGTGCATTCTGATATGCATCACTCCTAGAAAATGGTATGCCTTTCAGAGTCACTTATGCCCGTCTCCAGTTATCAGAACCTAATGTTAAATGTATGTTATTTTTTATCCTATCTAATGCACTTGAAAGGCTGTTTTGGGATTTCTTCTTCCCAACAGTTAGTATTGAATAATTTAAAGCCTACATTTGTTTGTAGTTGGTATATACACTCATATTTTAATTTGTCCTATAGCTTTAATAGCTCTTAATAGCAAAGTATTTGCAGACATATCCCTTGAAATAACCTTTTACTATCCTAAAGAATTCATGATTTTACTGTTTTCTTTTAAAGTAGACTTTCAATTTCCTTGCTCATTCTGAAGGACTTTATCTGTACCTGTTACAGTTCAAATTAACATTTACTGAACACAAATGACCAGAGATGGGAATTACTACTATGCCACAGTTTATTTATCTAGTAAATTCCAACTTCCCTTCATCCATCTTCAACTCATTTCGTTTTCTCCCACAACTACTATTCCCAGTCTTTTCTGTCTCAGTCAGAGTCTCTTTACCAAGACATTCCTGGTATGATTAGTTCTTAAATTTATATCCTGATATCCAGGTGTTGTTTTCCTCTCTAGTCTCAATCCCTGCTTTTGTCCCTTTGTCTCAGTTTTCATTCCTCTCTACTTACAACAGATATAACTCAGCAATCAAACAGGGGTTTCAAGGTGCAACAAAGTGGTTGCCAAAGATACAGAGCTTTCAGGTGAGGTGAATAAAGATAAGTCCATCAGCAGCAGTGCATTCATGTGCCCTCACCTGGAAAATACCTAATGGAGAATGAGTCTTTAAGCAGCTGATTTGATAAAAATGAAAAAAATCTCTCTTGAGCCTGTGTTAACTGTGAATTTTCAAATGGCTACAACCTGGGCAAATTTGGTGAATATTCAGAGGATGAATAAAAGAGCAATGTAAATAACTGACCTCTTTCTGTGTCAGAGTTGCTGCTCCTAAGCAGAAGAACATTCTCTCTTTCTTGGAAAAATGTAAGTAAACTGTTCTTAAAAAAGAATAATAAATTTAATTTTTTTCTGCTATAGTTTTTAGTAATGATTGGACTATTATGGTTGAAACCTTACATCTTCCCTTCCACTTAACTAAAAAAGAAAAATATATAAAAAAAATCAGTCTGAAACAGAAAATGAGCCTGCAAGCTTTCCACCAGAAGAGTTAGTTTAGTAAAGTTGTGAGTAATGAGAAACAGTGTTCAGTGAACTTTGATAATATAGGTAGTTCCTATTTTACTTATAACAAGAATTTTAGTGTGGTATGTGTGTGTGTTTCATTAAATACAGTAAGGTGAAGTCCCTACTGTTTTACTATGTGAAATAGTATATTTCAATGTATTTTTAAGTATATTTGTATATTTAAATGCAAGAAATATACTGAAACTTACTGGAAAACATTAGAGCATGCTAGCTCTCAAGGTGTTTCAGTCTAACAAATTACATCTATAGGGCATATTGGATAGAAAAATTTGGTGCAATTCATAAAACAATGTATATTTTAAAAAACTGTATCTTATTAGAACAAAAGCTTGGGGGGGAAAAGAAGAATTTTAGCTTCCATTCTTGGGTCTGCCATGGATTTCCTGTGAATGACTACAATAATTTAGTCTTCTGTTTTCATTTGTCATATCAATAAAAGCTTCTCTATGCATAATCCTCTTTCCTCCTGTGTTTCTTAAAAATGCCTCTAGAGCCAGGATTGTTCTTTAAATGGGCCTGTAGTAGCTTGCATGCTTGCTGGTCCTATTTTTGACTATTGGCAGAATTTTAAATATTGCTGACAGATAGGTTTTTTTCTAAACTTATTCTAATTCCATATGAGAGCAGGCTTGGTTTGAATTTTGGTTTAAAGCTATCCTTTGCAAATAGACATAATCTGTTGCTTGGGAATAACAGAACTGATGCTATATTGATTCTGGACTCCTTCACAAGCCTGGCTGGGGCAGCATATATTTTGTACTTGCACAGTGTTAGTGACTGGTATTAGTTTGTTCCTTGCTTCCAGACAATAGACAGATATTTTGTTAATTCTCTGCAACCTCTGCGAAACTTCAAATTGAGTCAATGTAATAATGTTTATTAACGTGACTGTGTGGCATACGTTCCCGGAACACTCAGCTGATTGCTGATTCCATAAATACATACGTGTTACTTATCGTAAGGTGCATACTCCTGCCCAGTGTGTGCTAGGAATTAATAGGCTGGATGAAAAGGCGTTGTCCAACTGTTCCACTGGTCTTTAAATACAAGTTCAGTACGCTTATATACAAATCATTCAGCCTGATAGGTTCAAATAGATGGTTCAAATAGATACCACAGGAATCTGAGATCACAAGAAACTCCCTTCCGTGGCCCTTCTGTAGGGGTCGGCACGTTTATTTAACTCAACCAGTAAGTCACTAGTCCATATGTATACGATTAAATGTCTTTGATAAGCTGTTCTTTATAGCAAACTGGAATAAATTACTTCCAGTAGTCTGGAGCAGACTTAGAAACCAGCAATAATAGGAATGATGGTGTATGGCTTTTTTTTTTTTTCCTCCTCTATTTTTATTCATTAAACCTGACTATTTTGTTGTCTGTGTGTGCACTTTTTTTACTGATGAGACTTCCTTTGGGCAGCGAAGACTCCCATTAGGAAAGCAAAGTTCATGGCTTATTGAAACAGAGCCATTTTGACCAAGTTGCCATAACATGATTTGACTTTTCTGTAGACAGGTGAATTTCCCATGGGTTTAGAGTCCTGTTTAACAAAACCACCTTGTTCCAAAACTACGTGCTTTAATAAAAACAAAGTATGTTTATCTGAATGTTTCATCTGGGGCAATACAAGCATTTAAGCGTCTCTTGAGAAGGAGGAAAGCTTTTTTGCTCTCTTTCCAAGAAAGACTCCGAAACTATTGTATGAATGTTTTCAAGAATTACAAAAACGTTAGAAACTGAGGGGGACTTGCTCTGTTTACTATAGTCTTATAGTATTAGCCTGGAAGCTGGGATCTGTGTCTCTCTTTCTACCTCTATCCTGATTAATATGCTATTTTAATTCTTCAAGACTTTGCTTTTCCTCTTACTTGTTGTTGTTGATCAAAATGGAGGACATCACTGTGCCAAAATGTAAATGCATGGTTCATCCGCATGTTTGAGTAATGAGTACATTTCTTTTCCTTCTTATGGAAAGGGGCATCATAAACTAGAGTGAGTTCAAAAAAAAGGCAGCAGAGATGATTCATTACAAAGCATCTGCATGAAGAATGACTGAGTAATACAGACTTCTCTACCCTGAAAAGGCACAATTTCTAATATATAGCCTAGAGGGTGACAGTAGTATCAAGATCGTTGAAAGATATAGGTTTTTTACCACACCTTGCATCTGAGTGGACCTAGTAGGAGACCAGCTCAAAACAAAATCAGGTGGTTCCTCAGGAAATTGAGAACAGACCTGTGGAACTCCTTGAAAAAGGATGTGGATGTGAGACATTTGGTGTCAAGGGAAGCCTGCATAAGTATTTAGAAGACTTCAATAAAATTCACCAGGTTCAGGGAATAACTTGAGCTGAAGCAGTCAGAGATAGGAGGCTACTTAGTGGAAGTATCGTATGGCCTTTCCCCCGCTGCATATGGCTGCTGTTTGCTGCAAGATCCAGGTTTAGAAGGACCTTTAGTCTAAACCAGTATGGCTATTCTTATATTTACTCTATTTTTTTTCTAAAAGTGCAGTATTGAGAATACTTATCTTACATCAGAAATTTTGGTTTTTTTCGTACTTAATGACAATGACATTGTTGATGATAGCAACAATACCACTGTGTCAGCATAGGACACCTTAGTTCCTCTATGACAGAGGACAGCTTGGACAAAAAGCATTCTTGGAAGTCATTCTGGTCCCTCTCTTTAAAAAAAAAAAAAAAACAAACAAAAAAAACTCAACAATTAGAAAGAACCTTCTCTTTTGTGTGCTAAGTGTATGTGAAAGTACAATATTTTCAGTATTAACTTACCCAAATGTTTGGTAGACAAAAAAAGTTAATTCTCCAAGTACAGGTCTGAACCTCCACTTAGCCTGGGGGGAGGTTATACTGCCTGGATGTAACTTGGAGTTACATAGAAGTCTCAAGAGGTTTTACAGATTGGCAGTTGATAACATAACTTGATAATTGGTGAGGAGGTGTTCCAAGCCACATAAAAAGAAAGTTTAAGAAAACAGCCACAGGGAACTCCTAAAGTCTCTGATTTGGCTTTGAAAGCTTTTAGCTATTGTGAGTGTAATCTTGGCATTGTCATGTAACAACTCTAAACTCAGGCTGAACTATCCGGAGTGTTTTGGTTTCTGCAGCTTTAAGAGTAAGCAAGTCACTGTAATACGTTCACAATTGCACACTGTTAATATATACATGGTGGGTGGAAATCCCCAGGTGAGTGAAGTGAGCAGGAGAAGATTGTTAGTTTCAAGCAGGTGAACAAACTAAGAATTATTAAAGTATTTGCAATTAAGTCATGTGGCTTTAGCTAAACGTAGTAATTAAGGATGTGTCCTTTGGAGACATTAGAGTTGATTTGCATTGATTGTGCCACGCTAACAAAGGTGTTTCCTGTTCCAAACAATCTAAAGAAAACAATGCTACATGAAGATTTCTCATCATGCTTCAGTCACATTGCTATTCTTCAGGAAGAAGAAGAAAAGGTTAATTTATGGCTAGTCATCTTGGTCCTCTTCTCATGCTTTGCTCCACATATTTTATTTAGGTATTTCTTCAGGGAAGGCATAAGGCTGTGTTATGCATGTTGTTTTGATACATGTAGAAGAAAGTTTCTGTATGCTTTTCCCCTAAATGCTGACCTATTGAAATACCTCTTCATTTTGAGGCAGATGTTCTGGAGACAAAATGGTTCATGGTAGCATTGCTTTTCTGTTATCGCTTTTCTTGGGATCTGCTCTATGTTCTGAGGTGAGCTTGTGTTATGAGTTTCCTACAGTTGTATTATTTTCATCTGAAGTTGCTTGTAATATATAATATGAGCAAAAGTAATATCTAGAAGCTGAAATCCCATTAGGTGAGTTCTTGCGCAGGCAAAAAAATGGTCCTACCCTAGAAGACTTCAAAAGCTTAAGTGTAGGACTAAAGGAAAAAGGTGAATGTGACAAGTGTATGGCAAAGTGAGAATACCTTATAGTATGACACCTCCCTCAGTTCATGTCAAGTGCCCAGTAGGTAACCTGATTTATGTGTAGTTGAAGTTCTCATCTGGATGAGGATAGCTCACAAGACGTACAGATGCCACAGGAGATTGTCCAACAGTGTAGTGGGTGAGTTTGACAAGTGAGCAGTCATGATGTATCTACTAGTGAGGCAAAGATAGGACCTAAGAACTTTACATAGTTCTTAATGATTAATAAGGTAAACTATGCCATGAAGTGTGTTAAAAATCATGATTGGGATCTTCCACCTGATGCAATTATTTTTTTGTAGTTGATTTTTCTGCTTCACAATTACTTCAAACGTAAATTGTACTTGATTTGAACCATTAGCAAAAATTAAAAATCATCCAAAGTTAAAGTGAATTTTCTAAAATAGATTCAAAGCTATAGATGTCAGTTATACATTACATATTTCAGTAGAAATCCCTTTCAGGTCCCATAAACTAAAAGCTAGTTTCTCGTTTCATTCTGTAACGGGAGGATAGAAACCAGAGAGAGCTATTATCTTACAGTCCTGTTCTATTAAGTGACTTTTATCAAGTTTCCTTTTCTTTCCGTATAATATTGAGTTTTAATCCTGCCCCTACCTGCCAATTACTTCAGCCAAGTGAAACTGCAAGTTTGGGTAAATAATTAATATGAAAAAATCTTCTTTCTATCTAGAGAAACTTTTTGTATACTACATCCCATAGAAATTCTGCTACTGAGTGAGAGAGAGGGGATTTGATTTTAACTAAACTGCCTCAGGGCATTGTTGTGCTTTCTAAAAAAGAACTTTTGGGCTGTTTGTGTTTTTTCATTTCTTTCTTTCCTGACCGTAAGGCAACTGTTGCATCCATATCGATCTTAGCCTTAAAGCGTTTGAATCTAGGGAACACTCGAAACCCCCTACGAATCCAAATTTCTACTCCATTTCCCATTTAACTTTTTTTACACTTTGATTTGAATGAACTTTAAGGGCTCTGGTTGTGTGGGTTGGGTGTGCACCCTCCAGCAGAGCAGGAAGGGAGTGAGGTACGCTGATGGGCAATGTGCTACCAAGGCTCTGGACATGGAAAACTGCAGAGAGGTACAGAAGGCAGTGAGGAAAACTTGGAGCTGGTACACCGGATTTCTCAATGGAACAAAGCTTAGCGTAGCAAAAAGCAAGAGAAGTTTAGTAATCGGAAGAGGGATGTCCTTAGATTATAAAACATCACTCAGGTGTGTCCTGAGTTTGTTTGCTTTTCTATGACATAATTTTTGGTGTTTTTAATAATGAAATCTTGAAACATCTACTTCACTAATAGAAATTATTGCTGTTTTCCAATTAAAAACACCAGTATATCTATTTGACCAGTATAAATTATGATTTACTTTCTCAGGTTCTATGTACTGGGAAGAGCCCCTACTGTATCTGTTTTTAAAATGACAAATAGGACATTATTCTTGGCAGATACCTGTCAAATGGTAAGCCACTCTCTGTCAGTTATGATGATAAGGAAGCTTACAGCTGTCTTACCATTATTATTGGTGTCTGTGTCCTTTTTTGTTTGTTTCAACTAAATATATTTCAGCTGGACAGAACTAGACCTGTAAAATCAGTATTTTGGTTTTCTCATATCCATAGTTCGGATACACAGAGCATACAATGAACTTTTCATAGCTTAAACTAAAATACTGAATTTATTGTAACTGGACTACACTGTAAATAGGTTACCTATTGCATATCTTACTGTGTCAAAAGAAATGAAAAATCACGTAATTTATACAAAGAAGTGCATGAAGTTTTTTAAAAGGCTTCAGGCTATTAAAATAGATAGGTCGAGTACATACACAGTCTTTGTAAACTTGCGTACATTTGCAATACTGCAACACTAACTTGGTGCTTCCACGAACACACCCTAACTAAACATCAGTGGCAATGCCCCCAAGCCCTCAAGATACAGAGGTGGGTCCAGGGGAAGAGTCAGAACTCAGTTTTGTGCTACTGCTACTCCCTGAGCAAATACATTCCTTCTTTTTCTCAGTTTATTCATCTGAATGTTGGGTGCGAGAAAACTGCCTCTTACGCAAGTGTCTCTGAAGGCTTCTGTATTTATATATATATACACACACAAACAAAGAAGTTATGATACATGAATGACTAAGCAAGTGCTGTTTCGTGTTCCTTAAGCCATAACACTCTGCCGTTGATAAGAGCTGTCAATATTGGTGGTCTCCAAAAAAATTGTTTGAAAGCCAAAGTGTTATGCTTCTTTCTTATCAGAAGAAAACTAGGCCTTCAAGTTTTCTAAACTTCTTGAAATTACTTAATTAAAGATTGCTGCTGTGTTTCTAAATGGGATCCAATTTCTGGGGCTGTTAGGCTGGTTGTCTTTGTCATATAATTTTCTACTTGTTATTAATGACATGAATAAGTATTTTTAAATTGTGCTGAATTGAAAATAAGTTTTAAATTAAACCATCCAGGTTGAATAACAATACACTGCAGACAGACAACTGAAAATGAGTCAAATATGAAGTGATGACTCATTCAGAGTGTAGAATAACACGTTAGTTTTAATGTAATTGTACAGAAATGTCAGTTTCTAAGCAGAACTTCCTGTGAAAGTACATTGGCGTTATAAGCATTTTTAGGAGTTTCTGTTTGGATATTCCTATATTTTTGATACGTGCATGCACATTGTAAACATTAAGAATGATCACTATGCCTTTCTTTGAAAATTACTTTCATGATATTTAAAAGAAAAATAATCTTCAAAGCATTTTCAGCTAGATTTGCACAAAGGAAAAAAGCGAAAACACTTAAAGCTTTCTAAAATGCACCTGTTTGAGCATTTTGGAAATCAGTGTCTTCTGCCTCCCAAAACAGGATTTCACTACTTCTCTAGTCAGCTGTTTTCATTTTTGTGTATTGCTGTTTTGGTACTTCTGCAGTAGTGCCAGGTCTGTTTACTGTAGGGCTGTGTGAAGCTGCCTGGTGCACAGGGACAAGGATTGCCGGAGGGTGGCAATGACCCACACGTTTACTGACAGTAGCAGGCAACATCAAGCCCTACCTGTAGCTTTGAAGCAGCTCTAATTGTCACTGTGCATTAATAAGACAAGTTGTTTCCAGGGTACCTCATTTCTGATTTTATGTTAATACTGTAATTTGAAGTGCCCTGGTCTGGAACCTGCAGAGCAGCGGCTGTGCCTGCTACATCCTGCTGTCGCCTCTCCCCTGCAGCTGAGAGCACCGAGCCACTGCAACAAGCAGGATGTATTTTTTTTAGCTAGGGAAGAGTGAAATTCTTTGGATAGAATAGGAACTAGAATTGATCTTTTAAGCTGTGATTTTGCAATTTATTTCTAAACAAGGAATAAACTTCAGGCTACTGACAGTCAGATAAGGTGCCATACCTGTTTCTTCTTGGTAGCTCAGGGTTCACTGCTGACTAGGTACAATGGATCGCACAGCTGAGGTACTTTCTAAAATCATTAGCTTATAAATGTGCTTGTGTGATAAAGTGGGATTAAATACAGTCCATGCACTAAGGCAATCAAGAGTGTTCCTGGATGAAGGGAAAAGCAAGCTAATGGTGGACAAGCCCCTAGCTATTTCCTGTTACGTTGCTTAAAAACGGAGACATGATTTTATTTCCTTTCTAAATATCAGGATAATTACACATTTCTGGAAGGTTTGGTCTTTGTAATGGAGAGTAAAACATGAGTTCAGATCAGAATTTAATAGGAACCACAGTCCAGTAGCTGTGGTTGCAAGCTTTTAATTTGGCATTTCATGGAAAATGGATGGAAACACAAATCCAGGTATTGCTAAAATTCATCAGGATTTGGTTCTGTGTTTCAGAGTTGGGACTGCTTCTGGGTTAAGGTAGTGTAGGTAGAAAATGCAATTGCAAAAAAAGACCACTTTTTTTCCTTTCCTTGGGCAACATATGTTATTGTGTGCTCCAGGATTAGTATTAGCTCAAAGGGCTCTTTCTGAGCATAGTTTTATTATGTCATCTGTTAACTTAGTTGAGATACCAAAGATACCAAGATAACCAAAAAAGTGTATTATTTCTTACTGATTTTCAGTTTTTACCTTCACTGCCTTACCTGTATGCATATTACTATAGGCATCTAGTTTAAGAGTTCAGCTTATGATAGTGAAACACAAGTTTTCAAGTTTTGCAAATTAATTGAAATATAGGAGGACTAAGATACTATGTAATCAGTTGAGTGCATTCGAACCTAATGTAAATGAACAACTATAGCACTGACATTGCGATTGATATAAACACTTCAATAATTTTTCTTCTATCTTCAAAAAGTTCTTGTAACTTTTCAGCAAAGACTGGTCTATCCAACATATTCTGAATATATTTTTCTTTTAATACTGAATATCAGATATTTTTTTTGAGTAGGCAATCTTCAGATGAAATACCCCGTAGTTTGGGGGGAAATTTTTTGGCTTCGTTTAATTCCTTATTCAAGCTTTTCTTCAGGGCAGTATGTTCATGATCACATTAAAGAACTGTTTGCTCTTCATCTTAATTCTTTAGAAGTATTTTCCTTTTTCAGGATTGAACTGTAACTTCTTAAAATACTAAACAGTTGGATTCTCATGGAAGGACCTTCAGAACAACATACATTTAACAGTTACATTGACATAATCTTCAATTCTGTTGCTGAATTTTGATAAACAACCTAATTTTCCATACTGTTTAATTCTCTTTAAAATATTCTTTAACGTAAGATACAGCACTTAGCTGATTATTCAGTATTTCTTACCCAATTTCCAGACTTTATTGATTATGTTCAGTTTAGGGCAGTAGAAATAAGATGTTCACCCATTTCCAACACAGCAGTGAAACCTAAGTAGGTTACTATTTTACTTCACCGTCAGCTGCTTATTACAGTTCTCTTTGCCTGGATAAAGTATGAGGACTCCCTAGCTTTCATTTTCAGACATTTTAACTCAAAATTGCCAAGCTTAATTTAAATAGTGGGTCATTGCTAACCCAACATAGGAATGCATTGCTAACAGCTATGGAATTCAGTGCCAGACTATAGTCCTGAGCTGGAATTGACTTGTTTCTATGTGATTATATTCTTAGCAGTGTTGATATTTCTCCTTCTTTTTGTCGTGCCTGGGAGAGCAAAAGGTATGCAGGCTGCATGTAAATTACAGGTATTTATCAATCCTTTAGCAAGAAAGATACTATAGGAATGTAAATTATTATAATTATCGCTGGTATAATAATATTCTACAACATGCTCCTTTTGAATGGTGATGGTGTTTGAGAGTACTGGGAAGAATAAATGAAAAGTCTTTTCTTCCTTTTATCCAAACATAGTACTACGAATTTTACTCACAAGCAGTTGCTTACTGTAGAACAGTACGTACTACCACTTCTGAACTTTGGTACAGCATAAGCTGCTTCTGCTCCCTGTTCTATTATTCCACAATCTGGAAGCAAATTGTCAGGAAGGTTTTTTACATAATTCTGTTGGTTATGAAAATATATTAAAAGATATTAATATATTTCATATATGAAAATCTTTAATTTTGATTATTTACACTGTATGGCAACAATTATAATTTTTATACCTTAATATTTTAACAAGGAGCACAAATTTACCAATCTGTGAGTCTGTATAACCAAAATAAGTAAAAAAGAACCGTATGCAACTTGAAATATCAAATATGTAACTATTTTCTCAGGATAATTTCAATATAACCAAATATATTTTTAAACACTTCATTTAAGAATACTTTTGCACCACGAAATGCTGACCACAATAACCACGGTTTTGAGTCTCCAGACTTTACATAAAACATAGAAAAGACTTAATTTTAACTTGGATAATTATTTTTAAAAAGAAGTTGCTTAAAAGCTAAATGTTTGCAGAGGGGGAGTAATATTGTTTGTGACTCACCAGAATAATCAGGGTGCTGACAGTGCCTGTCCATGGCAGCATTGTTTCTGTGAATTACCTGGCTGCCTGCAATGTCTCTGATTCCAGCAAAGAATAGTCATCTCTCAAAGATAGTTGTAGGAAAACTAATTTGTCTTCATTACCGAACTTCTCACATAAACTGAGTGGATTCTGAATACTGGGGAATGTTTTACGCATGGAGAGCTCATCACTCATCTACTCAATGTACTCAATGGCTGCTGCTCACTTTTTCAAATAATTCTATTTTGGGTATACTTTTTGCCCTGTAGAGTTAGACCTTCCCCCCCGCTACTTTTCTGATGATCATAGAGACTAGTGTGTGTTTTGACATCATGTATGAGTTACAATTTCTGAACTTTAACTGTTGAAAATAAATATCTATTGCTTTGCCCTGGCAGAACAGAGATCTAGTCTGAAAAATATTTCTTTGCCTGTATTTTAATCTCACTCATGTTAAATCTTGTTCTCAAAAATGTACAGAAGTTACTCAACCTGTTCATAGCACTGTGAATTTTCTAGACATTATTGCCTTTTGCATTTGCTTCTACATCTGGAAAATAGTATCTGTATCAATATTTTTTCTTAACTTGCAATAATACCCCATCTGCTTTGAGGTGAATGTCTGCATGCAATACTGTTACTTTTTTTTCAAAATAAGTATTAGTTAAAAGAATGGAAAGACCTCTCAGATTTTTCTTCCTATGTGTCCAAGTACACAATCATCTGGGTTTAGATGTAGCAGTTGATTCCTGTGAAATAAGAGTATCAGTTGTGTTGTGTCTGTATCGTGCTGATTCCAGGAAAGTTGTTTTGGAGCCAGAAGGGAAAAGTATGGAAATCCTTCTAGCATCACCATTCCCATAACAAACATCAAAATAGCATTTGGTTTTGGAGGGGATACTAATATAGTAGAAAAAATTGCAATAACTTGTTCTGATCAGCACAACCTGTGGGTGTTCTGTGGTTTTTTTTGTTGTCTTTTTTTTGTTTTCTGAAAACTGCAGTAGATGAATGATATGAGAAATAATGTACAACAATGAGGCTTTGCTTGTAGTAAGGTATTCACCAACAATTAGAGAAAGCATAACACTTGCAAATCCTTTGCTTTGTTTTTTCTCCTCTAGATGGTAACATGTTTCAGGAGGGGCTGTTTTGTTAAACGGAGGCATTTGCTGGGTAAGTCTTATATTTATTTATGTCCTTCTTTATACTCTATGAATTGAGGAAAACTATTCCTTTCAGACTTAAATATGTTCAAAACTTCATGTTATGTTACCAATAATTAGTATCTTGACCAAAGTAAAGCCACTCATTCTTTGTTCTGCCTGTATGACATTACTCAACATGCTTGTTGTTTGATCGATTTACTCTTAAGTTCCCTTGTGCTAGACCGACTGCAGCAGTATCTGTTAAATAATTGACTATAACCTCTTTGTTATTTTGAAGATGATGAACTTTGTGACTCGAGCCTTTCCCTTCCCTAACGTGAATGCTTCTGAAGATTTTTCCACCTTTTGAGCATTATGGTTTTCCGTCACAGCAACACAGCTGAGATATGTAACATAGATTTTTGCAAGTTTCTAATGTGATGACATTTAATTAGGACTAGACAAGATCTAAATGAAGCAATAAGGTCAGAGTATGTATTTCTGTATTAGATTTTCTTTTTGCTTGATTCTCTCATTCCTCCTGTCAACTTTCTGCTTCTGATGACATTTTATTGAAAAGGCCAAGCGACCTTGACTAGGTTCTTCAATGGAACAAATCCCAGTATAATCCATGGCGAGTCCTGCTTCCAGTGACTTTCAGTTATTGACATTAGCTTGCCCTGGTTTGCAGCCTTTGGGCTCTGTGTCTGAAATGTCTCCCTTTGACTGGACTATTACTAAAGTTTAAGAACTTGGTACAGGGTTATTCATTCTGTTCTAGATTTTTCCTCAGCCTCAGGGCAGAGCATGATGAACATCACAACTGGATGCAGTCTAATGCAAGTGCATCAAGAAATCTTGCAATAACTGACAGCTTCGTGTCCTAGTAGATGCATTCTCCAACAGTATATAAAACTCGATCTGAAAACAAATGCAGCTGTTTCTTAAGAGGGAAATGAAAATGTGGTGCTACTTTAGTTTAGAAGCTGTTAAGTTTATCAAATTTCTTTACTGTCTGCTTGAGACCTGCTTATAGCAATATAGCATCATTTTACAGTGGTTTACAGAAAATGGAATGTACTCTACCTTAGAAACTGTTTGTGGTACTAGGAAACTTGTCTGCACTTTCAGTCTGAAAGGTTGAACTTCTTTTTCTCCGAGGTGAGTAAAATGTACACCAAAGTAACTGGGAAAGCCAGTTACACTTATTATACAGCCTTGGACCTGGCTGAAAACTAGTTTTAAATTCATGAATCCTACATGAAAATTATTTGTTTTGGCAAAACTATTTTTCAAAGAGTTGATGGCAAACATGCCAGACAACATCATGATGTAGAACCGACCAAAAACCATAGTACACATAGGGCCTGCCATGTCAGGGAAATTCAGTAGATGCCTATACCCCGATTATCTGAAAGCAAACGTATGAGCTGATCAAGAGAAAGTAGCAAGAAGCTCTGTAATATGTAATTTAAAATTCTTTGTGAAATGTAATCTCATGTAGTGTAGGTGTAGTTTCATTATCCATAAACTTTCGATCCTCTTATGAATCATACTTAACTGTTGACATTAATTACATCTTGTACCAAAGAACTACATTGTTACTTTTGAATGAAAATTTAGACCTCTTAGGGATGGACCAAATGTAATTGCCACTTTGGGGGGAAAAAGACCCCTAAGTAGACTCTATCTCTCTATAGTCTCTGTGTGGTTTTTTTAATTATTTGATTAACTATTAGGTACAGTTACTGTACAACTTGTGGAGGACAGTTGTGTATGAAATATGATTAAAGAAGTAAAAATGTTTTGTTGTATACAAACAATAACAGGCAAGAGTTTTCCACAGCTGCTTTTGGACCTCTTCAGATTCCTGTGCTTAGATAAGCTCTTATATTATTCAAAGAAATTATACCCATGTTACGTCTGTGCCTATTGGGTCACTTTTCTCATAACAAGAAACTTACACAGTGGGTAATAGTATGCAAAATATTCCAAAAGCAGCTTTTTGGAATAAAAGCTGTACTTCACAATTCTTAGACTGAGCAATAGTAGTTACTCTTTGTCCCATTGGACTTCAAAAGATTAATCTGGTATGAACCAGGGAAAAGCAGTATACATCTTAGGATGCTGAAAAGTGGGATTTTGTTGTTAGGTCCTCTTTTTTTTTTTTTTTTTTAAACACATGGTGAACATACATAACACCAGCTGCCACAAGTACAAATAAAGTTGAGTGTGTGTTGTTTGGGTTTTTTTGGAGAAAAGTACCGAATTTGGACCAAAGCAGTTACATGTCTGTGGTATTAACTACTATTTGATATACACAGTAATTAGTGCAATACTAGTTCCATTTTTTTTCTTCCATGCATTTGCTGCTTTCATATGTCTAGGAATAAGTTTTTTCAATAACAACTTATAGACTGTAAGCTAGAAGAGACAATTAATATGGTCAACTGGGGTCTCTTCCTGGGCACAGAATATCACTTACCAATTTGCCTAGTGAAATTGAACCTTGTAGCTCTTACCTGCAGTTAATCAATCTCTTTCCTGTCTTTTGAAGCAAGATAGTGAAATCTATTTCACTATGACAGAAATGAGGTAGAGCTATGGAGTGTCTGAAGTCACAGTAAAAAAAGTCTTCATCACAAGCTGAAGTTTATGTGCTCTATGCCAGGATATCAGCTGCAGTGTGATGCGGTCCGTGATTCAGTTTTAAAGACTCCTATTCAAATATGTTGATGACTGCCTCAGAATCCTAGAAATCCTCCTTCTTGCTTTTCCTTCCAGATAGTCTAAATCATCCGTGACAGAATTGTCTAACCTATTCTTACAGAAGAGTCCTCTATCTCTTTTGGTAAACTGATTGCATGCTTTACTTTGCTTGCCGTTAGAAAGTTTTACCCTTGTGTCAATGCTTAACTGCCCTTCCCAGCAATTTAAACTCATTACTTCTTGTCCTGTTACAAGAGAAGGTAAACACTACCTTTATTTGCAGTTGTTTTTTTATAAATTTGGAGACTGCAGTTCATGTCAAATATCTGTGGAATCCAAGTGTTTTGGTCACTCAGCCTTTCCTCAGGGGCCATGCTTTCATCCATTCTCATGGTGGCAATGAGAGCCTCTTTCGCCATTGTTTCTTAGCTCTTGCGTGTGCTACTAGCTCTTAGGTGCATAAAAACATGGTCAGGAAAGATTCAAGGCTGAATGTATGTGACATGCTGACGTCAATAACCCAGGCTGCAAAACAACCTTATAACCCTGAGAAAACAGAGTAAGTCTATAAAAGCTGTGTGAGTGGAATCGGTTGGTTTCTCAGTACTACATAATCCTTCTTCAAATACAGTAACACCCCACCAGACCCACACAGTATGCTCAGCCTCTAGCTAGTCATACATGTTCAGACTCTACTCTTCCCTCCAGTAAGCAGATCAAATAACTACTCAAAGCATGTCTTATTTCCTTGCCAGAAACCCCGTTGGATGGATTTCCTCGCACTCCTTCAAGGCAGTGACAGGCTGATTCTCTCTGGCATGAGACAAATGAGCCCACAGTCCAGTTGCTGCCTTCCTCTGGACATTATCTGGTGTCTTCATGTCCACCTTGATCTTGTGTGACTGAGAACCTGTGATCATTTTGCACAAGTCAACTAGTTTAGCCCTTAATAACAAAAGCTGTGCAAGAAGGGTTTTCCAGACCACCTAGTCTGTTCTTAATAGCTACCTTTGTTTCTTCCTTTGGAGTGTGCATTTTCACATTCACTTTAAACCTGTATCCTGTCAATAAAAGCGACAGGTTTCCCCCATCCCTAGCCACAGATCCTCATTTGTGTTGACTATACAATCTATATGTTGAACAAGATCATTGGACTGATCCAGTTGAAAATGAATTCAGCAATAAAACTAACAGTGAATTTTCTGTACCATATCTTCTCTGTTTTGCTGTGAGATGGCACAAGCACTATTGGAAGAATAAGGAATAAATTGGGACTGGCATGGGATCAAGGCAGGGCAGCAGCCTGGACTTATATTCACTGAAGTCACTGCGTCACCAGTCTTGGAGGAATCTGGTCATTATTCGTGTCAGCTAGATCATTAAATCTCATCCTTACCCCCTCAGCAGAGTCCTGCAGTGGGTTAGGCTTCCTCCTTCACCACACCTCGGCACGACTGGTGTTCTCAATGCCATTCCAACGTGCTGTTGTAGTATTAGGCAGGGCATCACCCTCTTCTGCCTATCCCAGCATGCCTGCATCACTGGGAGTGTTGTTTCAAATGTGTTTCTCACCGCTGTTTTGTATGCTTAAAACATGCTGCTTTTACAGGTTCATTTCTTCCTAGTTTGTCAATGTCTTTTGAGCTCATAACTGAGACAGATCTTTAATGTGATGCTAGTTAAGCTCAAGAACAATAGAAGCAGCAGCTTGAGAGAAAGGGACACATGCACACCTCTACCTTTTTGGATACCAGCAAATTTCTGTATGCCAAACCAGTTCTGCTGAACTGCTTCTGAAGTACCATGTTCTGTCACAAGTACAACAGACCCTGCATCCCTATAGCAACTTGGGTGCCTAGCATGTTGCTTGAACTTTAGGCATAGACGTTCATGCTTTGTTGAATTTGGGTTCAACTGACTTGCCCTTCATAGGAGATGTGACCAAAAAAGCAGCTGAGGCCACATCTTGATTTTCAGCATAGCACCCTAGTCACAATATGTTGATTCCTTTTTAGATTTTTTTTTTTAATGCAGCATTGTGTTCTGGGCCCTGTGGGACTATCTTTTTCAGAGCCAGACAATTCAGTTAATGTCCATGTGCTCCCTATCTAACACAGTGTACTGTACAATAACATATGATATTTTTCATTTTTGCTTTCCAAATCATTGAATTTCAAGAATCATCTTCTGCTGCACTAGTAACAAGTTGGCTCCCCTATTTAAAATGAGACCCTTATACCATTTGGGGTTTATCATACTCGCAATAAGGCAAGAGATGAGGTACCTCCTTGACCCTCTAGCTCATTGTGAAACTGTCAGGAGAGAGTTATGCACTTTAAGAAGGCATAAATCATGTAGCTAATCATAACTAAACCTGCAGAAGTTAGACAGGGATCAGTTAATGGCACAAAACCAATCTAGCAGCCATTGCAGCTGCCCTTTCTGCAAATCCATCATTTGGAAAAAGATAAGCATCCAAGGAAAACCAAATGCTTTTTGCTTGAATGCACACAATTCCAATAGAGAGGTGGTTGCTTTAAAATCCCAGCTCTAAATAATTTAATTTGCTTTATTCAAAACATGAATTAGAGATGAAGATGACTGGGGATTTTGTTCTGGTTTTTGTGGGGCTTTTTTTGGTTGGTTTTTGTTTGGTTTGGGTTTGGTGGTTTTTTTCTTTTTCAAATTGCACTTACAAATTTTCTTGTCCTGCCCTACTCAACAGACATTATTGGAAGAGAAGGTTTTTCAGACTTCTAAAATCAATTAGATGTAGGATTGAGTGAGCACAGACCTGGGCTCAGAGGGGATGTGTGAAAATCAAGCCTGAGTTTTCAATTTGCAGCTGAAACTCTGAGTGTAAAACTTTCTGCGCTCAGAGATTTTTGAGTCTTGTATTAGAATTTCTGTCAAAAGTTTTTCCTGTGGCTGTTACTTAGGAACTTAGAGCGAGTGCAGTATTGCTCTAGCTGAAGAAAACTACAGAAAGCAGGACTTGGCACAAAAATAATCTACTGGTTTAATTGAAGTGGGGGGAGGTGTCAGCATGGGAATCCAGTTCCATACTGGAATAAAACCAAGTCCATTACCTTTATGTATGTATTTTATGTTAGGGTTTTGTTGAACAAGAGATCCAAGATTAAAGGTTTGAACTTTGATTCTGCCTTGTCCAGGGTGAGTGGCAAGATCAACTTACTATTGGCTTCTCTGGCATATTTTTAAAAAAGCTTTTAAAAATAGTTTGATTTTATATAAAGAAATATACGTTGGAGAAGAGGGGTTTATTCCTCATTGGATCCAGTGTCCCTTTCAAAGTGTGAAATGCAAGCTTGACACTGTGCAAGAGCTCTGTGTGGTGCATTTCTTTGTCATGTCCCTTTTTTGTATATATTTTCAGCTACCACTTCCCAGAAACTCTCTGGGATAATAACCTGTGTAGTGGAGATCTACCATCCTAGGAGAGTATGCTCAGCTACAACAGGTCTGAATTCACAGTGTACTTAATTCTTTTGGAGAAAAGACCTATAGAACTGATAAGAATGGTAAAAGGAGTTGGTTAGTTATTGCTAAAGTGCTACAGTTGGATTTTTGTCTTTTTTAAAAAACAAATAAAAAAACTCAACAACCCAAGATTTAATAAGGACTTTACCTTCCAAGAGAGATTCGTTGGAGCAAAAATATCCTCTTTCATTTCAGATGATGGTTTAAGAACTTGCAGAAAAGTAGAGCTTTTCTGTGATGGTGTCCAGCAGATGGTGCTGAGGAAAGTAGGTGTTTCTTGTTCACGAAAACAGTAATGGATATTATTACTGGGTATGCTTCTCCCCATTGTCTTATGCAACCTTTATTGCATCTGCTGCAAACATGCCAGGTGGGATGAAGGAACTTTCCTGAACTATCAGCCACTGGAGATGGAAAAAATTATAGCTCTGTTCCCCAACTAGGTTTGTAAGCTTCCCTGGGGAATGTTTTGCTCTGCACTTGATTTAACATAGTCATAGATCTTTATCTATTATAAAACTGAAAAGCCATCTGTAGGTATTTTGCAAAATGCATCCTATGCTCTGAGAGACAGGATTTGGACTAGACTAGCACAGCTCTATCTCCAAAGCCATGATTTTGCCTTGCACAGATTAACCAGAAAGGTTTCTACCTTTGGCTTGCACTGACATGATCTTATTAGCTGGCTGTAGGGTACGTTGCAGGCAGAGCCAAACAAGTAGATTAAAAAATTTGAGAGCACTTGTGACATCAAGGGATAGATGAAATCACCAAGACAATTGAATCATATTTGTAGCAGAAGATAACATTGCAAAATGATTAAATCCACAGGCCATCTTGGCTGCCTTGTTTATGTGCTTTAAAACATTGAGGTCAAAAATACCAGAGGCCTCTGCTGCTCCAAATGTTAGTTTGAATAGTTGTCTAGGGCTATCAAGTCATCTCTGAAAGTAAATGGTATAAAGGCTTCAGTGTGAATCAGAGTTGAGACATAGAGTGTTTACAGACTTCGCTCCATAGAGGCCGATTCAAAGTACTTGGTGAAAAGGGGATCGGTGATATACCCATGTTTACTCTGGACAGAGCAACCACATAAGTGCCATCTTATGCCCTGAGAGAAACCAATCCAACCTACAGAAGGACTGGAGCTACAGAGGAAAGATCAGAGGCTGCATGAAAAAAAGTTTAGCAGCATGTACTATGGGGCTCATGGGAAAAGCAGTGAGCATGAAGTCAGGGAGGTCTGTGGCTTCAGGAGGAAGGATGCTGCCATGGAGCACCCCAAGGAGACAGTGGAGAAGGTGGCAGGAGGTGGCCACTGCAGATAGTGTTTGTAAATGATCAACCCATTGGGTGATCTTTCAGAGGGCTTACCTGCCTGCTATTTACTTGGATGGGAAAAGTAGAGTATGGTGTCTTGAGGTCATATCTAAGGCTGTCTTATTGATTTGGGTTAGGACTTGTAAACCTGTGTTCAGTTCCCTGTTTCATACAAATCCTTTCTGTGTTAACAAGCAAGCCATCTAACCTCCCTGTTTCTTACTTCCCTATCTATAGTATACAGATAAAAGTATCTGCATTATCTCAGCATGGACTGAAATTAGAGTGGAAGGATCTGTTCCAGTAGTTATAGGGGATAGATAAACTTGGAAGAGAATATGCTGGATATAATGGAGAACGGATATTCCTGGAGAGAGG
>NW_009624225.1:0-220 GCF_000690535.1 Cariama cristata | reverse complement strand
CAAGGGCTGTGTCAGAGAGGGTCGCCTACTTAGAAAATGTTTACTTTTCTCCACATAGCATGTCATAAAGAGCGTCCCTGACAAGGGAAGGTCTGTTTATACCTAACCGAATCCTAATTAATGCTGAGCAGGGACCCTGGAGTTTTGTGCCCACGCGTTGCATCCCAGAGCCTCGGGAGACGCAGACCCCGGGCGTTAGCAGAGGGATGAAGGGCGGTTG
>NW_009624224.1:0-438 GCF_000690535.1 Cariama cristata | reverse complement strand
TTTTAATTCTGGACATAGGTTCCCAGCACAGTGCATTAATAAATTAACCACCTGTTTCAGAAAGATTTAAAAGACTTCACCAAGTTTTATTTAAATGAATCCTGCCTATGTAAAACTTACCTATTTTTATTTTATCTACAACAGTTCTGAAGGTGCTAAAAGACGAGAAGAGGTCAGAATTTGTAAGAATTCAGGGAGGAAATTTGGTGAACTAAAAGATTGTAATTACTGATAGAGGGTTGATCATTCACTTTCAGGGTAGTTGCTTCAAATCCAACCTAAGCTGCTCAGTTGCAGACACATACGTGTGCGTGTGTATATGTATATTAATTTTTGTTCAGCTGAGTAACCCTGGTGTCTGTAACTACTCACGTGCACAGAACTACTCGAGTAAGTGTATGTTGGGAAATTAAGGGCCTAAGTCTGTACTTGGTGGAA
>NW_009624223.1:1097-1875 GCF_000690535.1 Cariama cristata | reverse complement strand
GCATGTTAATGAGAATCGAGCCCCATGCCACCCCCAAGGGGAGGCAGTGGGGTTTATAAGGTGAACGTCCAGACCAGCAGCCTGGGCTGTCTGGGTGCCCCCCTCCCTGGGCCAGGGCACGGAGCTTTGCCGGGGGCTTTCCCCCACGGTGGGACACAACTCTGGGATCCAATGGCTCCCTCCGTGCCTTCACAGAGATGTCAGTGCCAAACTCTGTGCCAGGTCCCCAGCTCTGCCCGCTCTCCCCCTCCTGCCACTGCCTACACCCCCCCGACAGCCATGGCGTGCCCCCCCAGCACCGCCTGAGCACCTTCCTCGGGTGCGGGGGTCCCTCCTCACCGGCCCTTCCAGCCCTTATTGCTTTGGCGAGCGGGCACGGGGCTCTGCGGGCAGCCGGTGCCATCCCACGGGCTCAGCACAGCAAAACGCCATCACCCAGGACACCATCCTCGTGTCCCCGTCGTGACCAAGACGGAGGCGGCTCTGAGAATACAGGTCCTACAGTCCCTGAAGCTCTCCTCCCTTCCCCGGGGAGGCACGATTTGTACCGGCGGCACCATCAAAACAAAGATCGGATGAAGTGCAAGCGGCAAACAGGCTGAGCCGCAGTGACTCATTAAGTTTTCTCACTAATTGCTTTGAAGCCTGGCGCAACCAGCAGCCCTCAGGCGGGTTCCCTCGCCCGCAGGCACATGCCCAGCTCATGTCCGAGCGTGCCGGGCGATGCCGGCGGGGATGGCCTCCCGCCGCCGGGAGCTGCGGGCGGGGCAGGGGTACC
>NW_009624223.1:0-980 GCF_000690535.1 Cariama cristata | reverse complement strand
GGGAACCGATACTGAGCCTCCGGCGGGCGGTGAAGAGCAGTGAAGGAAACCGAGGGTTGAGGTTTTAATTGATTAAAGTAAAAGCAGAAGCTCTCCTCCCCCCGATGCCACCTTCCCAGCTCTGCACAGGGGAAAAAAAATCGAATTAAGGTTTTCTGTTCCATTACCGAGAGAAAACATGCCCATTTCCCAAGGACCGAGGTAGCCTGGTTTTTGTCTGGAGACAGACACATCCCGGTCCGGGGATGGCTCCCTCCAGGCCGGAGCGAGGTGTCACGACGGTATTAGTACAGATGCAAAGGAAAGCCCGGGGAAAGGGAACAAGGAAGGGACAGCGTGCCGTGCGGGGATGATCCATCCCCGAGGAAGATGGTCGGGGGCTCGGATGCACCTCGGGGGAGCTGAGACTCCTCCACCCTGGCAGGTCCCAGCCTGGAGGGACAAGGCGAGTGCAAGGTCCCTGGGCAGCGGCTGGGACTCGCCCGAAAGCAGGACCCATGATTGTCACTTGATGCTGCCCCCCGTCCCCGTTACACCTCCCATGGCCCCAGCTGGGCGACGGACCCCCCATCCCTCCTTCCTGGGCAATCAGCACCTTTGGGACGGGGCGCGATGCAGACCCTGAATTGCCCTTTCCGCCAGCTGGACCAACCCCACGCCGGTCAGGCAGCTCGATGGCTGCTGGCTCACCCTGACCCGGGCGCTGCCATCGCGGCATTGCCATCGCCGTTGCAGCAGCCGCGTCCGGCTACGGTTGCAAAGACAACTTGAGCACCATGGGGCAGCTCCGCCCCATCACGCCCGCTCCGCGGTCTCACCGCGGTGCTCCGCGGTGCTCACAGCATTCCCACAACTTTCGGTTCAACCCTCCAGCCTGACCTGTCCTACAGCAACCCCCTCTCCCATCGACTTCCAGGGGTGCTTCACGCCTCCTGCACCCCCTCTCGCAGCCGCAGCCAGCCCCCACCTCAGGACGATGC
>NW_009624222.1:0-14423 GCF_000690535.1 Cariama cristata | reverse complement strand
CCCAAAACCTGGCCGGCTGTGCCGGCTTAAAGGACGATTGCTCTGCCGGGAGCATTAAGGAAAATAGCTGGGCTGTCTGGGGAATAGTGGGGAAAATTCCGCTGGGGGAATCGGGGTCATGATTTTTTTTTTTTTTTTCCCCAGCTTTAAAGTATTTCTGGTTTTTAAATGAAAGGCTGGAATGAGACGCAGCATCCAGTACCTCTCAGAGAAAAGGGGGGAAAAAAAGACAATGGCAAAAAAGGAGACAGCTTTAACTTTCTCTTGAAATTATTCACAGATTAATTAACTTACAGGTTAAAAGCCAAGCAAAGTTAGAAGCACATTAGTCTTCAGAAAGCTTGGCTGAGTTTGTGGCGGTTTATGTTGTGAAATACAAAGTAACAGGTTAAAAAGCGATACCGTTAAATAAATACAAAGGTACACACAAGAGGCCTGTAATTCTGCATCAGATTGTCAGAAATCCTGTTAAATCATAAGACCTTAACTCTTCTGGTTTATGCTATTGCCAGGAACTCTCGGTGGAATTACGGCCATCATATAGTCTGCAGTTAGCTGTCTCTAGTTATAACATGGAAGTAATACAGAAAAATCTGATTAATAATAAAATTTGGAATTGATGAGGGGAGTGTTGCTGCTCTGAATGCCAGGTTGTGCTGCCTGTGATCGCAATTCTTCTTGAGAATCCACCGTCACATTAACCACGCGAGACAGGCTGAGCATTTTAGACAATGGAAACATGTCCTGCAATATTACTGACAGCTAGTATTTTCATTGTAACTCTTAATAATACACAAGTATTTTTAGTTGCTAAGTTATGTAGCTTCATTAAAGCATTCCTTCTAAGGGATGCTAACAAGGACCATTTATAAGCACTATAAGCATTAAAATTTTAAAGGCATATAAGCGTTAAAAATCAGAAAGCATGCAATCCAGGTAATAACATTATCCAGGGTTTTCTTATTAACTATTCATACTTGCTTTAATTTTGCTGTAAAGGATTTACCAGTTACATTGAATTTATGTATTGACTGGTAATTTTACTATTTAACATCTAATTGACCGTGAGGAAAGAAATATCTGAAGAGATGAAAAAATAGCAATTCATTAAATATCTGTCATTGCGATTTATAATGGGATGAAAAGCATAGCAGGGCTATAAATCATGATGGAGACTATTAATGTGTGTCCCTACTGGGCAAGGACATTTTTGCATGCGTTACATCCACTGTGTGTACACAGGTCAGTGTATGGGAGAAAACTTTTTGAAAACTTGGCTCCTTGGTGTCCCTCCTCGGACGCGGGAGGAAGGTTTGCTCTGGCTGGCTTGGTGGCGGAGACCCCCCCATAGCTGAGCTGATGTCCAGCTTGACTTCGAACACAACTCTAGCTAAAACGCCTTCCCCTCTCTCATGGCAAACTGGTACAATCACAGTGCGGATCAAGGCCAAAAGGGGAGGCAAAATAGCGGAAAAAGCGGGCTGAATCAAGGCTAAATTATGCTCTATATCCTTTGGGGTTTGAGAAAAGGTATCAGCACTGTTTTAGAGTAAACATTTCTTGACACTGATGGCATTGATTTCAATGCACTTCAACATTTTTAATTTGGTAGTTCCTTTAAGCTCAGTGGAAGAGAAAATGTTCTCCATAGTGTCACGGACAGGACTGGAAAGAAGAAATAGAGGAGAGATCTGTTTTCATAGGAGCATGATAGATCTAATTTCGGAGAAGGTCTGTCTCACGATGACAAGAGAAAGTGGGAGCAATTGGGGGTCGCTGTCCTCTCTGCTAGAGCCCTGGAGGGAATCCCTGACATTGTAAACCGTCTATGCGCAAAGATGTAACCGGTTGCTTATTTGGATTTTGCAGATCCAAGGTATGCCCTACGGGAACTGTTTACTTCTCAGCGACGGTCCTGTCGATAACAGCACTGGAATTCCTTTCTTTTACGTGACGCCGAAGGATAACACCGTGGCAGATCTCCTGAAGAATCCCGTGGCTTCTCTGACCCTGCCAGAGGCAGATGGAAATTTCTGCAGGTAACAGAGTTTTATCTGCCTACTACCACCTTCAGTGAGCACAGAGTCCTCAGAACAAAATGCTGGGTCCTTCAATGTCCTGCTTTTATTTTTGGCTCTCCCCATCAGCTACACACTTCTCCTTAGGTTTATTTTGCAGTAAGTTGCCCCAGTAAAGCACGGTAAAGAAAAGCAGAAGTGTCACTGAAGTATATTGTAGCATCAACAGCCAGAGTGGCTTTCAGCTCGCACATTAACATACCTAATTTTAATCTCTTCTTGGAGGTGCCTACATAAAATCTAAGTGTTCAAGATCCTATTATAGGCCATGGCAATCTAGTCAATAAAGTCCATAGAGTTTTGAGGACTATCCAAGTCACAGTAAAGCAGACGCCTTTGCTTTGCTGATCAGCTCTGGAAGCCCTGCTGATTGCCTTGGCAGGGCTCGGGCTCTCCAGGGTCTATAAGGGGATCTCAGGCTCTCGGTTCACAAGTTATACACTCAGGACCATGCCACTCAGTCTAATTTCCACCTCTTCAGAGGGCACGATGGAATAGGGTATCATCACAGATTTTTGACACCTTGTATATCATAAACAGTCAGTAAATGATTCCCCCACATAAAGGAAGCCAGGTCTGAGATTCACTGTCTACAGCCAGCCCCAGGTTCATCTCTCCAGAGACAGCAGTGAGTTGACTTCTTCCTAATCATACGTACAATGAGTAACTTCAGATCACTGAAGCTTTATGTGTGTAAAATGTATGTATGTAAACTCAAAGATGATTCAATTTTCCCCTCCATTCTTGTCTCCTTGAAAAAGACGTCTCTCTGCCATATGTTTGTTTACAGTCAAACATGTGGCAAACTTGGCTGGGTCAGCCTTGTGGGAAGCGTTACTTCCAAAGGCCTCTTTACCTGACGAGGTACATGACACTGAAATTGTGTCAGACAGGAAGTTTTTACCCCACGTTAAGATCCTCTTTGGGGGAGGAAAGGTTTATCTTCAGAACTGGATCCTGGATTTCCCCAGCTGGGGATCGCCTTGGGTATCATCCCGCCTCTCAAGTCTACTAGCTGAGAACAACACTGGAAAAAGCCATGAATGGCAAATACAAAGCACATTACTGTTACACTTGTCTGTATTTGTCTCCGGAATATACTGTTTTCTGAAGAGTTACAGGGTGGCAAAATGAAATGTCTCTTAGTCCTAAGCAGTAGGAGTGATTTCAGGCTGACATCCCATTCCCAAGGAATGGAAATCATGGCTTCTTGCAACGTCGTACACCTAATAGGAACCTTCTGTCGCAACATTTGTTAAGGTAATTCAGCTTTGAATGCTGAGAAGGTCAACAGAGTGGTGAAGTTAACACTGGAATGGTTCTCCTTTTTCCTTAAAATTATTTCATTAAATGTTTTGAATTAATCATTTCATAAATAAATGTATCAGTTCTTTCGTAACAGGTTAATGGATCTTATTCCTGCTTTCTAAGCTTTTTCATTCAATCAAATAGTGAGCTGAATATCTAGACCAAGTGCTTCAAAATGTAAGTTAAGTCCTATGTCCTAGCACCTACCCAATGCCCTATTTTCAGAGGCTTAAGACTCAGAGCAGCTTCCATTGATGATAACTGCTGGTGTTGAGCACTTCTGAAAACTACACACCCATTTAGGCACTTAAGTGTGGCCTTTGATCCCTGAGTTTAAACAGCCACTCTTGAAAGTCTTTGCCTTTTATGTTTTAGCAATGTCACTGCCCGATTTTCCTGTTTGGGAAGTGCCAATTCACCAACAACAGAGAAATGCTGCATGATTTATAGAAATACGAAATTAATCTACATTACAAGTCTTTGAGAATATTTATTTGCTGTCTTTCTATTAAATAACTATTAATTTCCAAACCCAACCACTACCCTTTTGTTCCATGTACCAGATATTTGCTGCTGTTTGTCTTGCAGCCAGGGCAACCTGGATTTTGCCACCCAACTCTCCAGTCCCCCCCGCAGCCCGAGACCCCGCTCTCTGGCGAGAAGAGCTCTCTGGGCCCCACCAAGGAGCTAAACCTGGATTTTCAAGACAGCTTAGGCCAAACTAATTACCAGTTGCCACATCCCTACCACCAGTCATGTGGTGTCCCCCCCCACTCTCACATCAGCTCTGGGCTTTGCCTGACTCTGAGTTGAAACATAAATCTGAAGAAAATTAACGCGATGATGAGAATAAGGTTTTCTGCTGGTCCTTCTTCCTTTCTTCCCATGGCCACTGCTGCTCCTGGCCATGCAATGCCACCCCCTCCCTTCAGCTGACCATATGGTGGGCCTATTTTAGCTCAGTAACCCAGCAGAAACCTCTTCCCTTCTTATTTTTTTTTTTTCTTTCTGGATGAGATTTCTAATGGGTTGGTAACTTGAATCAGCTCACCGAGAGCCAGAGGAGTGCAAAGGAGAAGTGCAAAGGAGTGGAAAGGAGAAGGTGGAGGAAAATAGGACATCCTTATTTTAGCATAACTGTACTCTTAATGTTGAGCTTACTACTGAATTGAGTACACAGATTCAGAGTCTGATCAGTGCTCCTTGCTTTATTTATTTTGTTTTTCATTATTATGGAGTTCTCATCTGGAACAGATGTTGGCTGGCATTAGCGCAAAGAACAAGCAATAAGAAGAATGAAAAGCTGGGACATTTGTTGAGCTGCAGTTTGTGGTTTTGATGATAGCTAGGAAAATGTGAGCAAGCTTTGGGGCTGTCTTACAGCCAGGAAGCACGTGGGCACCGGGACTTTGGCTTTCTTCTTTCCCTTTCCCCTGTAACCAGGGTCAGAAATGAATTTACGTTTTTAACAGCAACCTGTGAGTGATTTTTACATTTTTCAAACTGCAACCCTGCACACCATCCTACCGTTACTCCACAGAAAGGGCTTCTGCAGGCAGCGGGACAGTGAAGAAAACCAGAAGCGTGTCCAGGCCAGTGCTTGGGGTGACCTGTCCCCAGCATTGCCTGCAGCACTGGGTCCATGGCTGGTAACCCAGCCAGCTCACTACTTCTGCCGCCGGCAGCCCAGGCATCCCTTCGGGGTACGCTCTACCTCCTGAGATAGCCAGGCTGTGCCATGCAAACAGCACGTAGCATCCTTAGTCCAGAGCTTTATGTAGTGCCTTAGGTTTTGTATAGCAGGTTTTTTCTTCTACTCACACTGTATGAGGGGCAAGACCTTTTACTCTGAGAGACCTCGGGTCCTGCTAGTATTAAAATGGTATCTGTGAGGTTTTCTTTGCAAAGGAAAGTGGCATTTATAGATGGCTGTAATACCAAAAGTTCTCTTGGTCAAGAGCTTCAAAATAGTTATACAAAATAGCTAAATGAATAATGTTCTCCACAAGAAAGTTCACGTCCTTTTATGCCAGCAATGTATTTGTAGCTTGTTTTCATGTGGAATTTCAACAGAATTTCATTATTAACCTACTCTGAGTTGCAAGAATTAAAATAAATGTGAAAGCTGGTCGATGCCTGTAGTCAATGCTCCTGGGAGTATTTGGCACTCTCCTGAAAAATGCTTCTGACCTATTGCATGCAAAAGAAATCTCTGGCCTTTAGAGAGAAAACATAGCTGACATTTCAATAGTCTTCTGGTATCTAATGAGTTTCAAGTGACTTGTGTGCCTGTACATCAATTTGATATTAAATTTATTTAGTAGTGAGTTTAATTTGTTTTGTTCCAGAACAGACTCAAGTTCCAAACGTTGACAATAAGTATTTTCGCTTTCAGGGATGTGAGGAATACAGAGTGGCCTTTTTGGTGCTCCAGCCTTAACATTTAATCAGCTGGAGAGAAAATTCGAAAAGCTAAGCTAATAAGAGAAATAACATTTAATAATGACAGAGAGTGAGCTGCGATGCATCTGAATAGGCACTGACTGCAAGACATTATAATGTTACAGCTACAGTCTGGATTCCTCATCTCTGACCCAGAGGTTGCCACTTCCCAGAGGGAGATGGGCTGCACTTCTCTGATGGCCAGGCTAGAGAAAGCATTCGTTAGCAACTTCACTGCATCCTATCTGAAGGCTGATAAATGGATAATAGAGGCAAGAAAAATTAAATGGTTCAGGGCTATAAATAGACTAAGCTGGCATGTCTATGCCACAGACAAGCTGAAAGGATTGAGTCCCATTCTTACAGCTTTCAGAGGGAGCAAGACCGAGCCTGACGTTAAAGAATAGAGCAGCTATTGTTCTAAACGCATTTCCCAACACACAGGCTGCTCAGAGGATCTCTCTTTCCAAGTAAGCTCCTGCGCCTGCCTCATTACAGCTGCAGTCTGGAAAACAGGCAATTAATTTTAAAAGTGTGTCACCTCCTTGACACCAGGTTCAGCACATTCATAGGGACTAACTGCAGCTTTAAAAGACAGGGAGCAGTTACACGGCTGCCATGAACTGGTTTTAACACAAGGGAAGAAGAGAGAAAAGCAATGAGCTTTGGGGTCAGTCCACCGTTGGTTTTCCTTTGCTATTAGTCTGGAGAATGGTGTTCCAAATCCACGCTGCAGACTGCAAGTGATTTTGAGGGACTCGGATTCCTGTCCTGGTTTATGACCTGCATCAGAGGTGGCTCCATCAGAGCCATTTTACCCACCACGCTCATCTGCTGCTTGAGGTAGCAGATTGGCACAACCGGGCAGATGTCTTCAGTGGATATAAGCTGGCTCCGTAGGTTTTCTGAACTCTACATTGAAAAGGCTGAAGGAAGCACGGAGCATCTCCAGTGCTTCTGGATACTACCAGGCTACGGGAAGAGGAGAGTAATTCGGTGGGTTAGGGTCCCTGCTGCATGGTGGGTCGGCAGCGCGTGTAAACTGCTGACTTCATTCCTCGGCAATCCCGAGAGACGATAAGCCTGCCATGTGTGGCAGGCACAACCTTTGAGGTGTCAGTTGGCCATCCAACATAAAGCTACCCCTGGGTCTGTAGAGTCACTGGCTGTTAATATGAGGATGAATATAACAAAGAAATTTGGTACTGCACCTTTACACAAGGAGAAATGACGCACGGAGGAGACAAAGGCTGAATTCGGACATCCCTCAGTTTTTGAGATCCACCTCCTGGTTCTGTGGCACAGACACATTTCTCATTCTGGTATTTATCTTGGCCCTTTTTAGTCATATGCAAATAATTATGTCAGTAGCTGTTCCTGAAAAATCTGTATTTTAAAAAATCAGGAAGATACCAAATTAGAAAGTTAAATATGAAACCTACTATCATCATGACCCAATGCACACAATATAGCTCTAAATTACTATTTTTTTTCCTGTATTCTTAAATAACCAACTTCCCCAAATCCCTTCCTAGTGAAGTAGTATGTGTTTCTCTGACTCTGTTTACAGAAATAGTTGATGCTGTGATTCTTTTTTTTATCCCTGTGAATTGTCTACGGTTAAGCTATATAAACGTTTCCTGTCTGAAACACAGAGTTCAGCTGAAGTTGTTATTGTCAGAATATGAGTTGTTGTTGTTGTCAGTGAAGACAGACAAACAGACTGATTTCACTTAACAAATTCTAATTAAAACATTCTAGGAAGGATTCTCTTCTAGGGAGAGTGAAATTATTTAAAAGAGGAAAACAGGCAAGCAGGTGTGCTATGAATACAGGCTCACTTAGATGCAGAATAGCCGTTGTACCAATACTCTTCAGCTCCTAAGCCTGACTTCAGATTCAGAACAGAAGACTGCTCTTCCAAAAGCAAAAGCAAAGATGTCTTTTAACTGTCTTTGCCGGTTCTCAAACACGATAAAGAAATTCCTGTCAAAATGAGAGCAGGGCAGGGCAAAACTGCCCAGCCGTATCCAGCTGAAGGCCAGCAACAGCTTTTCAGATTATGAAATTGCTTTGAGCAGAGATTTTGTTTGACGTTCATGCCACGCAGATTAGCAGCACCAATACATTCTTTCTGCTTCAGAGACTCTGGTGAGCAGATGAAATGTACGAGGAGGATAACTTGCTTTTCAAAATTAATCACATTTATGAATCCAAATGATAAGCACTTTACAATAATTCTCTGAGGACATAGAATTTCCTCCCTTCCTTCCAGGAGATTTTAGGGGACAGTAAGTCCTGTGATGTGCTGCATATACTGGAAGATAACTCTGAGTCTTCGCCTCGTGCCCAGTCTGGGGCCAGGCACAGGGTGAGGGGGTGCCTGCCGTGTGCCCCTGGGGGGTGGCAGGGATGAGCAGCCGGTTCCAGCAGCCAGCCCACACCTCCGAATTGCACAGCTTGGTACGGCTCCTGCTGCCGCGATAGGAGAGGTTAGGATCTGTGGAGAGAGTCATTGCCCTTATGGCACACATGAGCTGCATGCTCTAAAGTAGAAAAAAAAAGTAGGAAAACTGTTCTGTGAGGTTTTCTTCTTGGCTCTCTGGCTCTCCTTTTCTGCAATAGGAGAAAGCTCTTTCCCAACTTCTTTTCTCTCCTAAGAGGTAGAGGGGTAGAAGCAGTGCTTTCTCACAGGGCAGGGAGACCTGTGTTCAGGGGAGGTGGGGAGGATTTATGGATCCTGACAGGGAGGATGGAAGGTCCTGTCTCCTCAGGGGGGTGGAGGGGAAGGATGGCAGCTCCCCTGTGGGAAAACAAGGCTGGGGAAGAAGAAAAAGAGAGAGATTCTCCTCCATAGACCCCTGCTTCCTCCCCCAGTCCCTGGAGCATTACTGAACCCTCCTGCCTTTCTCCTACTGATTATTTCTTGGGGACACCTGGCTTTCTTTCCTAAGTGCCTCTGAAACTCCTGCTTTGTCTTTACTGCTGATCTTTGCCAGCTCTGTTCCCCTCACTAACGGACTGCAGAGGCTGAGAATGAACATAATACTCAGGGACACTTTTGGTCAGCAACTGGGAGACAGAGCATCGTCAGTCAAAGCAGAGATCTCAACTGCGAAAAGGAATCCTAACGAAGTCCCAACATCATCACTTTGTGTGCCAGTGTAACTGCATCAGCCTGAACTATGGGTTAATCGGATCTGGACTTGGCTAGTTGTTGTATAGGAACCTGCTAATTAAAATGCAAGAGATGGCTAGTGTAGTAAACAATTTAATGAGTAGGTGGCAGTCTTTACTCTGAACCACTCTTGAACCATGACCCAGAAAGCGCGGAAGTGGCAGGCAGTAAAGTAAGTGGCATGTGTTCGTCAGCAGTGCACTTCGCGGCATTGCGTCTCTGTTGGGAAACGTATTTCACTTGGACACAGACTTGTCCTTAAGCTCAGTAAAGCTGGCACCTTTGTAAGTCAATGCAGCTCATGCTCTCATCTCACTTGCTTGGAAGAGACAACTGCCCAGACTGAGTCAAACGCTGCGTCCCTAGTTTGCTCACCGTAAGTAGAGGAATGGAGACAATCAATTCTTCTCTTTTCACAAATCAGATTAATAATTAAGATGATCTCTCTTAATGCACTGTGTTCTTATAAAATGCATAAACTGAATCTTCTTCCATTTTAATCTGGCTTCCCTCAATTTCTGCAACAAGGTGTATGTATTTTAAATAAGCATAAAAAAATAAATGTGTTCCCTATCACTTGGTCTCCCTCCACAGTTCCCTGTTTCCTCTTCCCCTCAGTTTGTATTTTATCATGGCCTTCATGAAGTCCTCTCCAGGGAGACAGAGGACCTGATTCTGGTAAAGACGAGGCCTGAGAAGCCACCTCGTGTTTCCTCGACAGAGGGACGGTGTCACCGACGTGCCATCTCTCCCCCGGCTCTGCCTCCCCCTCGCCCCCAGTCAGCAGCCCACAAATGTTATACAAAGCCGCTCCTCCACACCTCCTTGTTCTTCTGCCAACAACGATAAAAGGAACCCAAAGACTGAGAGCTGAATATGTGTTTATTCATACAGAAGGCAAGAAGCGACTAGTGAATGCATGACTAGACCTCTACAGATATGAGGGAGGAATATTTTAGTAAATATACCTATTTATCCCTGGTATCTCTTTATTATCTTTAGTAAAAATATGAGAGATAACCCTGGCTATATCCCTTTGTTTCTAGGAAGCAAAACCTGCATTTACATTAGTTGCACTGGTAACACTACTGAAAATTCAAGACCTGTTCACAATGGAGTTAGACGTGGTAGCTGTAAGTGTAGTGATTTTTGGTGGTTTAAAAGTATAAAAGTAATCACATATTATTAGGGAAATACTATGCCAAAAATGATGCAGAAACAGATTTACTTCAGAATATGAAGGGTTCCTTTGATAAAGAAAATACTAATGCTAATATACGATTAGAATACAAGGTTCCTATTCTGAAACAGAAAACCTATGATAAGAGTCAGCACTAAAAGCAAAGCCAACGCAGTAGTAACACAGCATACTGAACTCAAATGTGTCATTCTCGTGTTCAGCTCTTCCAAATCTTCATCTAACATAATCTCAACAAATAACTTGTTTGCCTCATCTCCCAGAAACACAAACTGACCCTCCAGAATATTCTTCTAATGTGCAAAATGTAGTTTGAGTAACTTTGACTGGGAAGATAGTATTGTGTGTGTCCATCAGTGTAACACCCTGACTCACAAGAACAGACAGAAAACTGCAAACAGAAGGAGCCAGGGAAAAAAAAAAAAAAAACAAAAACGAAATAAAACCATTCCAGGTATGGATGTACAGTGTGTGGGTTTTGTTGTCAGCCAAATATGTGGAGAGCAGTTTTTCCTGTAACTTGGGGAAGAGTCACATCTGACACTAGTCCTATCGGGCAAAACGGTCTCAGCAAAGGCAGGCAGGATTCACTGCTTAACCACAGCAACATCAAGTCTATTGCCTACTCAAAACCAACGAGTGTGCTTTTAGAATAAATATGTACTTGCACAAGAAGTTCAAATAATTGTAATTTGGGAAGGTATCAGACCAAAACCTCTCACTGCTCCTGGTCACACCCAAATCTATCACCTTGATCCACTCTGTGAAATGCAGACGCCTTTTAATAACAATCCCTTTCTAATTCCTCTTTGAAAGTAATTAACAACATCTTAACTAGGAGCTGTACTCAAGAAAGGCACTTGCAAATACTCCTGCTTTTCCTGGCTCTTCAGTTGTTTTATGATACTGTTAGGCTGCGGACGAAATGGTTTCATACACACAGATACCCAGTTATTAGTTTAAAGCAATCTTCTGAACTGAAATTTTGCTAGTGCGAAGACCCTTCCCTTCTGTATTTTTAAGAATCATCAAGTTAAATATATAAACATATGTAGAGGGTGTTGATACAGGATTAAGGTTAAGCACAAAAGATGACAATAGATCAGGAGAGCACTTCAAATGGACTTTAAGACTCTGCTATCCAGGGCCAACAGTTGCAAGAGTGTGAATCTGCACTGCCCTGGCTGCTGGACACGCAGGCCCTTGCTGACACCCTTTGGATGTGGGATTCAGCTCCTCTCCACAGCTGTATACACTGTATTTGCCTGTATTTATTTGTGTTTTGGTGGGTGAGCCTCTCGTCGGAGCATGGACGCTGAACGGCCACACAACACCCAAAGTCTCTGCGAAAGAAATGCCGGGAGCTACAGGTGTTGCTGGGCATGGAGCTGTGTTGCTTAGGGACAGGATGCTCTCAGGCCACTGTCACAGGGTCACACTGTAAGCCAGCTGGGAAACTGCATCTTCAGCATGCAGGAGGAGTTAGCGTTGAGGATCTGCAGCGTGCCGAGGTGATCATGTAGACAAGTTTGTGCTCCGAATACACACTGATAGAAATAAACCCAGTGCCAGGGTAGGGAAATGCAGATTTTCAGGTATTCAGAACACCGTTCATTTATTACTTCATAATAAAACCCCAAATGTCCTAGAGAAAATTAGACCGTTATTTATTGATGTGAACAGAAAGTTTGAGCTTGATCTTTGGCAGCTGCCTTTTCTCCCATGCAGAAAGCACGGTAGAGGAAAAAAGAGTACAAGTGGAGTTTGTTCAGAGGTCGTTAAGCTGAACACCCCCTTCAGACAACGGCTGCTCCAAAGTGAACAGGATGCTGAAAAAACATCCCAGAGACGATGTGACTGCAAATGGCTCTTTGGAGCTCAGGCTACAGACGGTGCCAAGTGCTTACTGGGCATCGCTGAGTATCAATCAGCCCGCTATACTTCCTTGCCTATCTCTGTTCATGGCCCTGTCTATAAAAGCAGATACTTTATCCAGTGAGCTACACAGTCTTTCATAACCATCTGTGGGGAATCTGCAGGTGTTAAATTAGCTGCAGGAGGATGTCCATATGTTTCCTGCATGCAATAGGGACATATTGAGAATTATAACCAAAAAAAAAAAGCCATTGCAGATTGCACACAGTTAAGGCTAAAGGGCTCAAGCCAAGATCTTTAAGTAAAATCGCACACAGATGAGATGCAATTTACTGTGATTTGCTGCTTCCGATTAAAACACAGAGAAGAAATGCAGTCTTCATTTCCTAGTGTAGTTTTTCAAGCTTATGTTCTTATGTGGGGAGACAGTCCTGTGAGATGCTGAGCAGTCTCAAACTGCTGGCAATGGGACTTGGGCTGCTCAGCACTTGTCAGGATCAGACCTTTGCAGTCATTTCATATAATTTTTTTGCGACTGGTCAATTTACTTATGATTTATATCCTTGTATTGTATATGTCAGAGTCAGCAATTGCCCCGCAGCTACTAATGGGAATTATTTATTATTACTGTATAGAAAGAGCCAAAAAGCAACAAGTACCTTCCCTGTCTCGGTCTGAACGATGAAGGCAGTTGGAGAATTCTTTTAATAGATGTTACTTCTCTCTTTGGTGTAAAGCAGTTGAAAGATGGGTAAAAATGAACAAGGATTGAGTTTCTAGGATAGGCACAAGGAAAAGACCTTACGTTTTATGCACAAATACACATATGCACACTTATTTTGTAGGCATGGGCACAGACTAACCATCTCACTAGTTCTTTTCAAAATCCTGAATTGAGGTCTGTACATATGTCTGGGAAAACTGCCGTTTTCACATTTTTTACAATATATTAATCCAGTTTTTGAGAGCATGAATTAAGATTAAGCAAATATCTACAGCAGAGTTCTGTTTCAGGTGAGTATTCCTTCAAGACCCACCCCAAATGTTATAGCTGGGTGTAGAAAAGGCCTGCAAGGCTTGACAAAATATTGTAGCTTTTTATACGTGAGCAGGAGTTCATATTTCTCCAAAAAGCCTTAATGAAGAAACCAAGCTATTACACATAAGCATTTTATTCTGTGCACAGAAAAAATGTAATTGATCCGGAGGATCCAAGGTGCGCCAGGCTGACTCTCACGGGACAGATGGTCACGGTGCCTCCGGAGGAAGTGGAATTTGCCAAGCAAGCAATGTTTTCCAGGTCTGTATGTAACAGGCACGTAGTAAAGTGTCTGTATATTTGAGACAAATATACGGATGTGGCCGTTTGGTACGGAAAATCTGAGAAGTAACAAGCCTGGTCTTTACTTTGGGGCCACAAAGCATGTTGCCTCCTGTGTGGCTTGGAATGATGGGCAGAGCTGTGCAAGGTAACAAAATATGGAAATGCAGTTAGTCAGTGTTGGACTCCGGTAAGGCACGTGGTTTATAAGCTGGGGATTATGAAAATATTTCACCTGGCTCCGAGGAGAGATTCCATAAATCCAGGGTGTATTTGTTACCTTTAATGATTCTGAAAATATTTCACCTGGCTCCAAGGAGAAATTCCATAAATCCAGGGTATATTTGTTATCTTTAATGATTCTTCCCCACCTTAGGACAGGTAGTGCTCTTCAGCTACAGCCCCCTACTCGGAGACAGAGCAGAGCTCTCCTGCCTTTGGGCTTACAGCTATTTGCAGAATGGAGTTTATGGGTTTTATTACTTCTCCTGGCATACGACAACTGCTCCCAAAACCATAACACTTACCAAATAGTCTCCTTTGAACAGATGCAAGCAACAACCCTGACACATAGACACACACCCAGGGTGTGCCCCCCATGGCCTCCAGTGGGTCTTCAGAATAACAGGCGTGAAACCCCGAACCCTTTTCGGGCTGGGACACGTACCTCCCACACAGGCTGCCAGGGATGGTCCTCCAGGCACACCCTGCCTGGTCAGTCAAATGCTGCTGGGAAACTGGGATGAGCTGGGATCCAAACCAGCCTGGACGTGATATTCTCTCTGACCTGCTGGAAGGGGTTAGGGTGGGACTCTGTCAGTGGGTTTCCCATCAATAGCAAAGATGGGTCCACAGACAGAGGCGTGGCCATACTGGCACACAAGCCTTTTTTACAAACTTTGCAGAAATCAGATTCCTACACGAGGCAGAGTCCACCAGCGCCTTGGCAGCGGATGCTCCGCTGTGAGGGAGCAAAAGCCAGAACGACACGGTGAAGGCTGCCGGGGCTCACCTCATCCAACG
>NW_009624221.1:0-242 GCF_000690535.1 Cariama cristata | reverse complement strand
AACGGGCAGGCTCTCAGCAAGGCTTTCGCGCCCCAGACCAAGCCCTGGATCGCCCTGGCCAGGGCCCTGGGCACGGTGCTGCGCACGGCAGGCAAGCAAGCGCAGGGCAGCGTGCAGGTCTGCACCTTAGGTGAGCCGAGTGGGCTGTGCCCTGCGTCGGGGTGCAGGGACCCTGACGGGTGGGCGGTGCAGCAGGGTGTGAGGGGACCCACTGGGCTGGGGGGCTGGGCGGGGGGAGGGGA
>NW_009624220.1:1713-1952 GCF_000690535.1 Cariama cristata | reverse complement strand
AACTTGAAATTCATACCTTTTTTGTTGTTGGTGGTGGTTTTTTTCCCCCATTTTAATTCCACATTCATTTTTGCCCCTGGGACGCACAGGATGTCAGTAAACAGAAGCTTAGAAGAAGGGCCCAGAGGCACTTGGAGAAAGAAACATCATATGCAAAAGTTTTCAGAGTAAACTCAGACACAGCGCTCAGCGACCCCAAGGAACAGCAGCTCCACTGCGCACCAGCTGAGCAAGTGAAG
>NW_009624220.1:1372-1679 GCF_000690535.1 Cariama cristata | reverse complement strand
CGCAAGCAGCCATGTATAGTGAGAGTAGAAATAAAGTACTTCTGTCATTTTTTTAATAACAACTGTACCTGTTTGCATCCCAGAGGCAGCTCATTTACATGCAAATGCTCAGCCTGAGGTAGATGTGTCACCGTGGCTGAGTTGTTTGTTTTGTAATGACAAACTCCTCTGTGGGCTCTGGGGCAGAGGGGGCTGCATGCTGCAGAGGGGTTATTTGTGCGCTCAGCAGCCAGCAGATCCTGGGAAGCGGCTGACAGCTGAGAGCCACAGCTGCTTTGGGGGCAAGGAGCAACTTTGCCAGCTCCAG
>NW_009624220.1:0-1312 GCF_000690535.1 Cariama cristata | reverse complement strand
CTGCGACACAGACCACAGCAGAGCACCAGCTCTGCCCCAGCACACATGTCCCCAGTGCCCGACAGCTGCTCTGCCTGCACCCCACTGCAGGCAAAGTGCTGGCCTGAACCATTCTCTTTTGGGCCAGGACTCGCCCTGCTCCTCAGCCCGCTCCCACCCCCCCTGACTGCAGCCAGGACAAGGACAGGGCTCAGCCCAATCTCACAGACCCTCAGGGCAGCTGAGACCCCCAGCCAGTGGGCAAGGACCTCATCCCCGTTTCTGGCTGGTGTGTAGCTGCACCAGGGCACAGCCTGCAGCACAACTGGCTGGGGCAGCCCGCCGAACAGCCCGCCGGCAAATCCCCAACAGCAGCAGTAGCTGTCGCCTCTGGTCAGGAAGGGAAAGCCCTGGTCCTGGCTGGAGAGCTGCAGCAGAGCAGCCTCTGTACAGCAGCGGGTGAGCAGCAGCAGCAAGAGCTTGCCTGGACATGCTGGGCAGGAGATGTCCATTCCCCAGACACGGGGGAGAGTCTCCAGCCAGCCAGGGGTCACAGCAATGGGCTTATCACCACAGCCACCATCCTGCTGCCCGCTGGCAAGGCAAGACCTTCCTAGGGAGGAAGCATCTTCCTTCTCACCAAAAAGGGCAGCAGAAATTTGGGATCACTCCCACAACCCCCAGGGCTGCCCCTTTGTCTTCTCCAGCTGCAAGACTCCCTGCAGAGTGTGGCTCTGCTGCTGGAGAATAGCCCTTTTGCAGAGCACCAGCAGCCTAGGGAAGGGAGAGCCCAGAGCATGACATGGAGCACAGCGACTGAGGCTGGGAGCAGCAAGGACCAGCTGGGCCTTCCTTGCCCTCCCAAGGGGGGGGTGCGTGGGTCTCGGAAGCAGTCTTGGGGCTGCAAGGGACAGCTGGATAAGCGGACACACTCATGGCATCACCCGTGCTCAACACGGTGCTTTCCTGCAGCAGGCACTCGAGGGGCTCCAGCTACATCAGGAGAGGACAGGAGGCTCTGAGTTCCCCACTCCCTCCTGTCCAGTGCTCGGCAGGGAGTGTTCCCACATAGGTGGGTGTCCTGGCTCTTGTCACAGATGACACATCCATTACTGAAATGCCAACATGCAAACACAGGCTCTGGGATTAGCGACTATGCAGTCATGAGACCCTGAGCTCCACAGCTGATCTGTCCCCACCACAGCCCCTCTGGGCAGCAGGACAGACCCACCACAGCTGCTCACAGGCGCTCCTTTGGCATCACAATACACCAAGCCATCAGCAGAATTCAGGTCACCTCCTTCCTCCATACCCACCACGGTTACATGCCCAC
>NW_009624219.1:620-827 GCF_000690535.1 Cariama cristata | reverse complement strand
CGCAGCATCCCCCCATCAGCAATCGCAGCATCCCCCGCCACCTTCGTTCCCCCACCATCCTTCATTCCCCTCCTGGATAAATTAGGCATAATTTAATAATAAATCGTTATAAATCTCCCTTCCACCTACCAGCTCCCCAAACGTTTTTATTTTTTATTTCCTTGCCCTTTTAACCCAGGGCACGGCGGGGAGGCGCAAGGCGGGGTT
>NW_009624219.1:0-521 GCF_000690535.1 Cariama cristata | reverse complement strand
TTAATGTGCTGATATCCAGGGGGGGAAGCCTGGCCTTGGGATGCTGCAGCCGGGCTGATAGGGGAGAGGGTTGGTTTGCGCTCAAAAAGGTCCGTTTTCCTCCAAAACGGAGGCCCTCCCCCTCCCCGGGACCCCTGTTTTTGGAGGGCATCGCAGTTGAATGCTGGATCCCAGGAGCATCCACCAAGGAGAGGGAAAAAAATAACCCGCTGGCTCACGTCACCTTTGAGAACCGGCGTCATTTCCCAGCCACCAAAACCTCGCTTGCCCTCAACCGCCGCGCTTGGCATCCTTGGGGAACGGGCTCGGGGGCATCCGAGGTCGTCGGTAAAAGCAAACATTAATACGCACCGGGGAAAAATTGGGTGAGAAGAGGCGGGCTGGTGTCCCATCAGATACCGGTGGGTTTTGGATTGCTCTCTGGGTGTTGCTTGCGGCGGGGCGGACGTGGCACAACCCTGCTACGAGACCCCGGGGAATCCCCGGGCTGTGCCGGGCACCCCCGGACCACCGGGGCTGGC
>NW_009624218.1:7035-7282 GCF_000690535.1 Cariama cristata | reverse complement strand
CGGAGGTGTTGGGGGCGATGCACTTGCTACATTTAAAACTTAAATCTGCCCTAAACATACCTATCTTTTTTTCCCCACCAGCAGCTGCTGTAATTGCCTCTTGCTCCGCTAATGTGACACCATGCAGCCCCCCCCACCCCAGGGGGGCTTCAAAGAGAAGGGAAGGTGTTTTTGCCATCCTTGCCAAAACAGACCGTAAAAATGGGGCTGAAGGGGCCCCAGGACGTCGCTCCCATCCTGCTGGACG
>NW_009624218.1:6669-7004 GCF_000690535.1 Cariama cristata | reverse complement strand
CCTGCCGTTCTTGTGCCGCTGGCCAGGGCAGGAGCTGCTTCTCTGGCTTTATTTCTGTTTGCCTTTCCCTCTCCGGCAGCAGAATCTCCCCGAGTCCCTCAGTCTGGCCCTGGGTTTTTCCCATCCTCTCCCCTTTCCCCCACTCAAAGACACCCAGGGAAGGTGCGATGTCACCCCGGGCCACCCCACCCCGCTGCGACCCCTGTGCAAGCCCCTGGCGCAGATGGAGCCTCGTGGGATTTGGCTTGAAAATTCAGGCTGGGATGTTCAGGTGCTAAAAGCACCTTGGCTGGTTTGAGTCGTGGTGGAGGAGACCCGAGGGGGTCGGCCGGGTT
>NW_009624218.1:6060-6589 GCF_000690535.1 Cariama cristata | reverse complement strand
GGGGGGGCCAGGAGGGCCCTGTGCCACCGCAGAGCTGGCAGGAGGGATGAGCATCTCCGTGCCCACTGCCACGCTCAGCCCTGGCGGGGTTTTGTCTGGGGCTTTTCATGCCTCTCAGCAGGTTCGGAGATGCGGCGTCATGGGCAGGAGGGAGTCCTCCTGCCCGCGGTCCCGGTGAGTATGCAGCAGGAGTGGCAGGTGGTTGTAACACAGGGGTTTATTTTGGGTCCGGGCGAGAACAGGGAAACTGGGTGTTTCATCCGGGAGGAAAAACCAAAACCTTGATAGGAAGTCCTGAGCCTGAGCTGAGCCCAGGCAGGGCCGGCAGGCAGGGACATCCCCGTGGAGAGGCTGGAGGAGGATGAAGATGGAGTGGCCGACCTGCCCACGGAGGTTACCCCAGCTGCGGATCCGCGTTGTCTTTGTCTGTCTTCTCCTCGGGCAGGGGACAGGCGTCCTGCAGGAGAGGAGGGGAGCGGCTGGTGGTGCCCCCTCGCCCCAAAACTACCCAAAGAGCCAGGGACCGGCA
>NW_009624218.1:5221-6046 GCF_000690535.1 Cariama cristata | reverse complement strand
AGGAACGGCCAGGTTGGATACCTGGGGAGGAGAGGGGACGCACAGAGGGGCAGCAGCGATGGGGAACCGATCTTATATCCCCCTCGGACCCCCATCCCAGCTGGTGGCAGGAGCTGGCCCGGCCTGGGGTTTGCCCACCCTGGGAAGGGGTTCGTACCTTTTCAGAAGTGAAGAACGTCTCGTCCTCAGTGAAGCCCAGGCAGTGCAGTTGGGCTTGGAACTCCTCCAGGTGCTCCTTGCTCACGTTGGGCGTCCGTGCTGACAGAGAAACAGGGTGGTAAAATGAGAAGGGAGGAAAGAAGGGAGTTTTAGGGGGGGGGCTTTTCTCCTTGGTGGTCCCCATGTGGCTGGGGGGCTTGCTGCCTGCCCACCCCCCACTTTTTTTATCGGGGGGGAAAAGGAAGGGGCTTTTTGTCCTGCCTGTGAGGGCTGGGGATGCCCGTGCCCATCGATGTATCCCCAGGCAGGGACGTGCCCCACGGATCTGAGGGAGCATCCACTCACCTGAGAGGCTCAGACCGGGGAAGTTGGCGTTCAAGTGCTGTAGGATCAGCAGGTCCTTGTCGCTTTGGATCATGACGGCCGTGGAAGTCACCTGGTTATCGACTAGAAGGCACGGGGAGACCAGGGTCCCCCATCAGTGAGGGTCACTTTGTGCTGGGGCTCAGCCTGGGCAGAGCCAGCGATGGGGTGGGGGCTGCTCATCCCATTTGCCCTGGGAGCTTCATCCCAGTGTGGACCAGTCTGGTCCCAGAGCCCTGCCGTACCCATTGCATGGGGTGGAAGAAATTTTTTCCCCCACCAACTCCAGCGGCGTTTTTAGGT
>NW_009624218.1:3820-5138 GCF_000690535.1 Cariama cristata | reverse complement strand
TGGCTGCGGCTGTCCCCCTCCCCATCCCATCCCTGCGCTGTGGCCGGGGCTTTACCGTGTGTCAGGGTGGAGTTTTGCCAAAAGATGTGGATCTGGCTGGTGTTCCTCACCACGCATGTCTCGTTCCTGCGGGGCAGAGAGGTCAGATGGAGCAAACCCCCCCCCAAACTGCCCCGACCAAACCTGCAGGATTCAGAACTCGAGCTGGGCTGCAGAGCTGAAATTGCTTTGGCTTAGCTGCTCTCCAGCCCCAGATTTGTGGGGTGTCTCTGCCCAGAGAATGGCATCAGCAGGTGGAAATGTCCCTGGGGACGGGGTAACTGGGTGAGGGGGCAAATATTTGTCCTTACATTCTCATGATTTCGGTGACATTGAGCTCGTCCTCATGGCTGCCAGGAAATATGGAAAAAGTCGCATGTTTCAGCGCTTTCAGCTCCTCTAGGTGAGGAGGGTACTTGGAGGAGCCGGCGATGTAGATCCAGTGTCCCAGGAGCTGCAGAGAGAAGGGGAGCGGGGAAGGGTTGGGGGGGCCCATGTTGGGTTCACCCACAGGTACCCTGTGAGTAAAAGCAGACGCTGTGCCCTGCTGTCCTGCGGCCACGAGCACCCCTGGTAGGTGACCGCCCTGGGCAGGATCTGGGCCAAGTGAGGGGCTCTTGGTTTCATCCCCTCCCTGACAAGGTGATGCTCCAGCCCTGGGCATGGCCAACGTGTTTCTGCAGTGCTGCCCCTCCTGCTCCGTGCCCAGCTCTCACTGCTTGCTTCCCATGAAATATCCCCAAGGGACGAAATGCTCTTTATCCAGTGAAGGGTTTTGCGGATGGAGGTTCGTGACCCAAGTCTCTGTCCCTCGAATGACTTAAAATCGAGTGGCGAAGCACTGGGGATGGTGCTGCCCAGACTGGTTTGCGCAGGGAGATGGAAGCAGGAGCCCCCCCCAAAGCAACTGCTCCCGAGATTATGGGTGCAGAACTGCAACGCTTCACCCCCTCCCCACGCTCCTGTGCAGCAATCTCGATTCATTTTTATTTTTTTTTAGGAAAATAAGCAGGGACCAGCAGTGAGATAAGCACTGAGCTGCCAGTTGGGTTCATAACCCCTTCCCACACCCACAACGACCAGCGATGCTGATAGGAAAGGAGAGGAGGTCACCCCGGCTGCGGGCAGGGCTTACCCGAGGGATGGTGGCATTGTCGAAGGTGACCGGGACGAGCGGGGCGCAGCTGGGGGGCTCGGCGGCGAGGGCGAGCGACAGCCCCAGGAGGAAGGCGAGGGGGGCCAGCATCGCCTGGCCGGCGGAGAGGAGGCGCCCGCTCTG
>NW_009624218.1:3460-3805 GCF_000690535.1 Cariama cristata | reverse complement strand
CTTATATACGGCCGCCTGCAAAGCTGGACGTCCCCAGCCCCTGCGTGCTTGTTCAGCCGTTGGGTTGTTTGCTCAGGCATGAAGCAATAGCAGGTGGAGGAAACCAAACTTGCAAAAGCTTGGGTTTCCCCAACAGAAAAGATGGAAAAAAACCCCAAAACAAACACCGCCCCCCCAAAAAACCCCAACCTTGTGTTTCATCAATATAGGCGTTTATTCTTGGAAACTGCAATTGATATTGTGGGTGCCTGGCAAAGCGCTTGGCCGGCTCCGGGGGTGGTTGGAGGCCTTGGGGGCACCGAACGGTGCCGGGACATGGCTTTCCTGCACCTGGCAAATGGATGC
>NW_009624218.1:3117-3448 GCF_000690535.1 Cariama cristata | reverse complement strand
TGGTGGCTGCTCGCCCGCGGGGCTGTGAGGACCTCGGGGCTGCACCGGCCTCGTTCCTCGCTGGGGAATGGGGCTGGGGTTCACGTGTGCTCTCGGAGTGGGGGGCGTGGGGTGGGAACCGCGTGGATGCTGCTGGGGATGGGGCCAGGACCCAGCTCTGCAGTTTGGGGTGCACGGCAGGATTAGGCCCCGTACAAGCTGGGAATCCTCAGCACAAGAAGGACATGGCCCTGTTGGAGCGAGGCCAGAGGAGGGCACGGAGATGATCCGAGGGCTGGAGCACCTCTGCTGTGAGGACAGGCTGAGAGAGCTGGGGTTGTTCAGCCTGGAG
>NW_009624218.1:2208-3096 GCF_000690535.1 Cariama cristata | reverse complement strand
GCAGCCTGCCAGTACCTAAAGGGGGGCTTGGTAAGAACGATGGGGACAGCCTTTTTTTAGCAGGGCTGGTTGTGATAGGACGAGGGGTAATGATTTTAAACTAAAAGGGGATAGCTTCAGACTAGATGCGAGGAGGAAATTTTTTCCAATGAGGGTGGTGAAACACTGGCACGGGTTGGTAGCTGCCCCATCCCTGGAAACATTCAAGGTCGGGTTGCTGTAGTTGAAGCTGTCCCTGCTCCTTGCAGGGGGGTTGGACCAGATGACCCTTAAAGGTCCCTTCCAACCCAAGCCATTCGGTGCTTCGATGATAAGCGGCACCATTTAAAACCAAACCAAACCAATACAACGCACCCACCATCCCCTTCTTCTCCCCAGTGGTGCTGGGGAGTCCCGGTGCCTGAGCCGGCCCTACAGCAGCTCCCTGGGATCCCCTAAATCATGAAATTTGGGAGTTTTGCCCTTTCCAGCTGAGCTCCCTGTGGCGTGCTGGCAATCCTGCGGTGCTTGTGGCTTGTCTTAGCCCAGCCTTGCAGGGATAAAGTGGCCCTCGGGCTGTGGATGCTGATAACCTACAGAGCTGATTGTTTTAGGTAAGCTAAAATAACTGGTAGGGAGAGGGACTGGTTTGGCACATACTGGCTGGGGTGGGGGGGTTATGAGACGGGAACAACTAGTGCAGTGGGCTCAGGTTTTTAGCAAAATAAATAAATTACAACGTCTTTAAATGCGGAATCTCTCCATTTAACAGTGTCTTATAACTCTTCCGACTTTGGCCTCATCCTGAAGTGCCTTGATTGATTTATTAAACGTGTTTGCTTTTTCCCCTGACCACAAGCGATGCGTTTCAGGGCCGGCTGGCTCACGTTGGAGCCGGTCAGCCCCAAC
>NW_009624218.1:306-2041 GCF_000690535.1 Cariama cristata | reverse complement strand
GCGGTGTAATGGGGGGGGTGTGTGTGGGGGGTCCCCCCTACGTCCCCCTCCCCTGGCTCGAGCCCCCGGGGCTTCGCCGCTGTCTCCAACGTGTGCGCTGCCTGTGGTGGCGGGGCGGCCATGGGCTTTAGTCTGAGCCTGGGCTGGGGCCAGGCGACCTCGTAAGCAAGAAGTTGGGTTTCAAAGTCAGCTTGGAGCAACGGAGATGTGATTTGGGCTTCAGCAATGGGAAAGATCAGCTCAGGTCTTTGTTTGTTTGTTTGTTTTTGGTTTTTTTGTGTTTTTTTTTTTTTTTTTCTTTTCCTCTTCCTCCCCCGCATTTTTTCGGGACAGGGATGAGGCGTGGGGTGACGGACAGCAGTGGGGAACGAGGGGGTTCCCAGCCTTGTCGTGCATTTAGCATCATGCTGAGGCCTGGGCAGGTTACGCTGTGATCAGCACCAGAGGAAGGGTTTTGGGGTGTGGGTCCCCAAGTCACTTGGGGGAACCTCTGGGCTGTGACACCAACATCGTCAGCCCTGAGCAACGGGGTATTTCTGCACCTCTTGCCCACTTAGTTTCTCACGATGAAGCAAAAAAAACCAAACCATACCAGTCCCATTTCATTGCCTCAGTTTTAAATATTTATTTAAAGTCCAAAAAAAAAAAAAAAAAAAAAGAGAGAGAAGAAAAGGAAAAAAGCTTTAATGAGAACGGATGGTAACTCCAGCCTCGAGAAAACACGCAAAACCGATGGCAAGAGAACGAGAGAGGCAGAAACCCGGGAGTGTGTGTGCAGGGGAAGGCAGCAAGCGGGCGATGAGTGATGGTGATTTTGGCCTGGGGGTGCCGGGGCGAGCCGGCCCCGGGCGTGGGGGTGAGGTATTTCTGAGCAGAGGCAGGGCTGCGTGGAGGGTGAGGTATTTGGGACAGATCTTGTTAACCTTTTCCGACGGTTGTTGGAAACCAACCAGCAGGCAGTAGTTAAAAAGAATTAAAAAAAAAAAAAAAAAGAATACACAAAGAGAGACTCACATATAATTTCTTTTTTTTCCTCAAAAAAATAAAATCCATAGTCCGTATGAGACATGAAAACTCCAAACAGGCACTGAAGCATTTCCGATACAGTACAGCTCCGATTACATCAATATTATTCCTTATATAGAATTAAAGATTACCATAATTATCCTCTTTTAAAAAAAAAAAAAATTCCTCCAAATTTACATATAGAGACTAAATTTCTACAAAACTTAACAAAATAAAACCCCTCCAAGCCCGGCTGGGTTCTGAAACAAGGTACCATCACGTCAGTCTTGACAGAGGGGCCAGACAGAAGGGTTGCAGAGCTGGGTTTAAATACGAGCTTAGACCAGGGAATCGCTGCACGCGCAAGCTGCCACGGACGTGTGGCCGACGCGACTACAGCAAAACTAGATACAGGACAACCGACTCAAAAATAGCTCTCTCTGAGGCTCAGTGCTTCCAGATGAGCTGTATCCCTCACTCCCCTCCCCAAAGCAGTGAAGTGCTGATTAACAACAAAAAAAAAAAATATCAAGAAAAAAAAGCAGATTTGCTTTTAAAATAGCCTGTAAGGTATTTTGGACATGGTTTGAGTTGTTGCGCACGACTGACATCCGCGGTGGTTAAAGGATCCCTTTAAAGGTGACTGTTTCTCTGATTTAGCTGTAGATCGTAACCTCCTCTCTTCCTAGAGAGATGGTCCTAAGGGCGTTTTGTTTTTTTTTTTTTTTTG
>NW_009624218.1:0-227 GCF_000690535.1 Cariama cristata | reverse complement strand
TTAAGAGCACCAGAGATTTCACAGTGAGAGGTAGAAACAAATCAGACGAGCCCATCCTCTCTCTCTATTTTAGCACCAATCTCTTCCCTTCTCCTCCTTCCATTCCCCCCTCTTGGCTTCAGGATTCTCCCATACCCCAACACCATGCACGAGAAGGGATCTTGATTAAACTCATACACGGAAGGAGGAACTTTTAGTTTTTTTCCTGTGTTTTTTTTTTTTTTTTT
>NW_009624217.1:0-4169 GCF_000690535.1 Cariama cristata | reverse complement strand
ACATGGTTTAGTGGTGGACTTGGCAGTAGTACGTTAACAGTTGGACTTGATGACCTTACAGGTCCTTTCCAACCTAAACGATTCTATGATCTGTAAACCTCTGCCCCTCCTTCCCTCCCCTGGAACCCCAGTGCCTTTGCTCTGGGGGGGGGCTCCCAGGCTTGTGAGTCCACAGCCGGGCAAGCTCAGCTGCACGAGGGCCAACAGCACTGGCTCCTCCATGCCTTGTCTCCTCCCTGCACCCACCAAGAGCATGAGGTTTAGCAGTGGCTTTGCAGCACTTACGGCAGCAAAAGAACAGAACAGATTTCAAAAGCAATGGGCTGGGAGATACCTACCCATCCCACTCACAATGTTCTTTCCAGCAAAAATAACTCAGCTGGCTTAGGCAGGCACAGTTTGGATGCATTTACACTGCACCATGCCATTTGCATTTGGGGGAGGCTCAGCCCCATCCCCATTGCCCACTTGCCCCAGGGTTTGAGCAACCCACCCTTGCCTGCAGGATGAGCGTGCAGGCAGGCAGGCTGGCTGGCACTTCCCTCCCCACGGGATGCTCTGCAGCCTATGCAAATCTGGGAAGCCTCACAGCTGCCCCACAAAACTTCTCAGGCATTCAGAGAAGATATTCGGTCAGAAGCAGAACAAAAGTAGAAATGACAGGCTCCCCACTGGTGCTTGTCAGCCTGAATTAAGAAGCGTGGGTCAGGATCTGGGCCCGGGAGTGCCCTAACCCCAGGCCAGGGGCTGCCCTGGGGATGGATGCTGGCAGGAAATTTGATCAAGCACCAGAAAAACCTTCATGATGAAAGCATCACGCTGATGACAAACTACAGCAAAAGCATTCCTCTTTACAAATCAACTCTCAGGTAAAAGCATGTTTTGCTTAGAAACGCCTGATAAGCTATACTGACAACATTGCTGTGACACCTGTGCGGTAAGTATCATCACATTAGGGTAATATTATCATTATCTACACTTTGTGGATGACAAGTACAACACACTAATGGCACCTAGTTACAACAAATCTCTATCAAGACTCTGATAGAGCAGAGATCTGCCTGGCTTTATCTCTGCTTGTGGCTGCATCAGGTCTTTCAAGACATTGGCATTGCTCACAGCATCCCCAGGCTGTCTCCTGTGCACTCCTTATGACCAGGTACAAGGAGAGGTTGAATTAATTCAGAAGTAAATTGCAATGAGAGTACAAAAACCTCCTCACAGTTATCTCCTGAAGTGGCTTTACATATGGTGTGTGACATCTCCCCATACATTGATTCTCCTCCAATGCATCTCTGACATCCCCTGTGCCAAGGGACTCGGTCCAGTTGAGCATCCATAGGTAATCTCACATCACTTCTGTGGGCTGGGGCATCTTGCAGGTGTCTCAGCACCCACATCTGCAGGGAGACACTGATTTATTGGCTCCAAATAGGAAGATAAGGCTCTAATCTTCCTCAGTTTGGTGTGACTGGAAGGCATCAGCCTTTCCGTGAAGGTTTGCCATCAGTTGCTTTCAGTTAGATGCTTTTTTCTGAGCAGGTTGTGCCAAAGGGTTTTCCTGGCTGCAGCGATGCAGGATTTCTTGTGGGAAAGTGCCATCCTGTGGCTAAGTGTGAAATCCTGACTGCATCGTGCCTGCAAAATCATGCCAGGCAAAGCTTCCTTCGACAACTATGATATAAAAATATACGTTTAAGCACAGCCATGCTGCAATAAGAGCAATTGCCCACCTCCCATCCACACAGAGTTTCAGCAGCAAATCTGCATTATAACAGACTCCTGCATCTTCCTTATTTTCTGGCTTCCTGGGAGTTGTACCAGACACTTTGTTATTTATTAGTTATTTTTCTTTAGGGCACAACTTTTGTTATTTTTCACCATTAACAGAGTCTGGCTAAATCCCCGAGTTTGGAAGTTGGAGAAAACAATAAAACCAAACCAAAACTAAACAGCGCCTTGCCAAATGGAGGGTTTCAGGGGTTTCTGTCTCAGACCAGAGCCACTGCTGACAGACCCTTTGCTGCACCATGGGCAGCAGCACCCAGCCTCAGGGCCGTGCCACCAGGGAGGGATGGGGACACTTCTGGTATGGCAGCCCGGATACACAAAGCTGGACACCTGGACACATTTTTGCCTTCCCAACTCAAACCAATTCAGAAATTCCTCCTTCCCTGAGCACCAAGCACAGCTCAGGAAATACATCGTCTTCAGAAGAGCCAGACTGCCATTGCCTCAAATCACTAAATTTCAGACATCAGTACATCAGTAATACCTCTCATGAGATACAACACCTCTATGCTGCTGCGGAGCATTGAGCCCCTGTCTACAGGATTTCCATCGGAAAGGAGGTCAAGAGGACATCTTATTGTAACCTGACCTCCATGTTTATTTAAACCTTGAACCTACCTACAACTTGGAACATTTCAAGAAATAAAATGCACTAAACCACCCCAACAATGAAGAGTGCAGACACGCTGAGCGTTTGGCAAAGCCTCCATCTGAGACTGCCAGGACTTGCCGAAACAACGAATTTCTAGGAACATTTTACAGCAGAGTGTGTGTGACCAAAAGAGAGTGGAGGTTAGCTGGGAGGGTGCTGGAGGAGCAAGGCCCAGCTGTGCAAGCAGGATGAGGTCTACGCAGGGCTTTGCAGCTCAGGATGGGAGTTGAGGCTGAAGTACCAGCAGCTGATGCAGGTAGGGCTGCAGAGCTGCTCCTGCCATCCGTGCATTTCATGCCTCGAGCAGAGGAGTGACAGCAGGGGTGAATGGAGTAGCTGTGGGTTGGTACTCCTCGTGCATTCCTGAGTTTTTAGATTCTGCCCCGTGGGGGAATTTGGGTCCCTGAAGATCTGCCCAGGTTCATCTGTCCCTGCAGGCAGTGCCAAGCTGAGGCCTCTGAAGGCAGCAAGCAGAGCAGGGAGCCACTCACTCCAGCGAACTGGGGAAGGGCAGGAGGAACAACCGGTGTCCCCCCCAGTTCACTGGTGGGACATTATTCAAAACAAAACATTATTCACAGCTCTCCCTCCAGTCCAGCTTCGGGAAAGATGAGGAAAGGCATTTGTCAGTTGGAGTAACACCACTCATGAAAGACATCTATGAGTAATGCACACTCCACATAATTTCTACAATCTATGTAATATGGGAAAAAACAACTGGGGTAGCGAGAGCAAAATTCCAGAAATTGCCATCTGTCTGCTGGTATGGGTGTTCACAACAGAGCAGTACACCCAAACACACAGAGCATCGCTTCTTGTGCAGGTGAGGCACACCTACATCTAGCACAGGTCAGGCTGTGCCTTCCCTTTGGTAATCAAGTTTTTGATAAAAATTTTAAGAGATGAAAGAGATATCTGCAATATCCACATAGGAGCTAGGCAGCTCTGTGCTGTTTAAAAAAAAGGAAACTCAAAGGCTTATACCAAGAACAGGGAGGGTGACAGGCACTTGGAGCTGATTATTCCAGAATAAACTAAGTGACGATAACGACTAACATATTTCTCTTAATTTTATTGCCACAAAAGTTTTGCAAAAAATCTTTTGTCCTGCATGGAAAAGGACATGGTTACCAGGCAGTAAAACCAGGCAGTTCTATCCCGCCAGCGGGCAGCAGGAGCACACTCAGCTCCACGTGCCCAGCACTCACCTGTGGTCTGCTTTTCGAGAAAGAACTCATCTGTCTCAACAATAATGTTTGGTCACAAATGTTTTCACAAAATGAAGAGATGAGCCTAAACTGACTTGCCAGTGACATTTGATTTATTTGAAGTTCAGCTACACAAAAATACAAGCTTTTAACCATACAGAGCCAATTAAACCTGGAGTCCTGCTTTGATTAGCGGAATAGAATCAAACTCCTGGCAATCAGAAAAGCAAGCCAAGTTTGGGCAGGCCAGTCTGCAACTCTTTAGTGCTCCTTGCAATTTTCTGTGCAGCAATAGCACTGCTCTGGGTAACCTGGCAGTCACCAAGACAATAAAAGTATGAGTCTCCTTTATGGAATCGTAGAATCGTTTAGGTTGGAAAAGACCTTTAATATCATTCAGTCCAACCATTAAACTGGCACAGCCAAGTCCAACACTAAAGCATGTCCCTAAGTGCCACATCTACACGTCTTTTAAATATCCCCAGGGGTCAGCCTATTCCAGTGCCTGACAACCCTTT
>NW_009624216.1:25357-36479 GCF_000690535.1 Cariama cristata | reverse complement strand
CCGGCGGAAGCGGGGCCGCAGGCCTCTCGGCGCCCGAGCGGAGCCCGAGCTGTCGCAGCTGCAGGTGGTGATCGAGTCCAGGGACCCCGGCTGCCACAGCTACCCGCACCTCGGCTCCAGCGAGGCCTGTGAGTACAGGCACAGCCGGTCATCGCGTTCCTCTCTCCTTCCACGGCTCATACGGCGTCGGTAGTGCTTGTTTTCCAGTCATGTGTCCGATGTAAGAAGTCAGCAGATCTTTTTTTTTTTTTTGAGGAACTGAAAATCACAGGCTCACTGAGGCGCTCGAGAGCACTTCGCAATAGTGGCAACCAGAAGATAATTCTTGCTCTTAATGCTGCGGGAGATCTCAGCCCACAGCGAATCATGAACCTGTTTGGAAGCGTAACCTATGATTTCTGCAGTTTAGCTACCATTCAACTCATTTACTTGCTGCTATCCTTTCTAATAACTATCATTAAGAATCAGAGGTATGCTGTGCTGTACCCATTTATGTATGGTGAGATCTATGCATAGTGAAGAGATCATCCTTTCAGTACAGGATGTTGAGTGAAGGCTGGCTTTGCTCATCCGTCTGCTCTCCTCAGAAATAACTATGTTTGAATTGAAGCTACCTACAGTGGCTTTTGTACATGGTATTTCTGTTTTTCCGGCAAAACCAGAAAGGGTTCATTGAACTTCTTGTTATTCGTCTTGCAGTATTATAAATCCACCTTCTCTCTATCAGTAAATACAGGAAAGGATTTAAAAACATGATGGTTGTATTGGATTTGTTCTGCTATGCTGCTTTAGTTCTATGACTGAAGTCCAGAGTGGGGAAGTACTCTAAAGTCGAGTCCTAATCACCAGAGAAGTTTCTTAACAGAAATAAGGATGTATTTGTAGTATTACTTTTTGTCTGGGCAGGTTAGCACGGAATTCAACATACTCAATTAATCTAGTTCTGTCTTGCAGTAGTCTCCTGTACTCGGCAAGGCAATCATTTGGTATCCAGGATACAGATCCTTAGAAAAAGATCCTTTTAATCTTAAGTCATACATCTGCAGCAGGATTAATTCCACCTGACTTGTAATAGAATGTACTGATTTTAAGTTTACTTAATCTTTTTGTTACATTTAGCCAAGTAGTGCAATTTTTCTGTGCAAGTTTATCATACATTTCAATGCAAATGGCGTATAGCAGCAAAATTGCTAATGCTTTAGAATTTTTCTGCCACAGTCAGGTTATTATACTGCGTTACTACTAGTTGAACTTTGAACTGCTTTGTGAACTTCAGATTTTAACCAAAGCTGGTTCTTCTCTTCTGTTGGGGAATCTGTCAGATAATGTGATTTTTAGGTTGCACCCTCCAGAACAGTCAAGAGTTTTTCCCTCTGCTGTGGGAAAGGAGTTTCCTGTTACAAGTAACATGGAGTTTTTCTTATGTAGTAAGCTGAGCTCTCCAGGCTTCAGCAAGGTTTTAATTTTCTGTTTTTAATGGGATGGCTTGTTCAGGGAACAAATGCTGAAATATGCAGTTACTAGTCATTTGCTGGATTGAGCAGTTTGACTCCTTTTTTTAATACGGATAGTATGGATCAGTCAGTGACTATCCTATATCAAGAGTATTGGATAAGTAACCAAAGTACAAGCTATCTGCCCTTCTCCCTACTGACTTCTTGCTTGTGTAAAAAGTTCCAAATAGCCATACAAAATTTCTTGTTCTATGTTCATTTAAGGTATGATGTATGTTCAGAAAAAAGTCTACTGTCTTTGAAGTAAATCGCTGACTGAACTACAGTTTACCACAGAAAGACCCGTGGCGATTGCAGTAGTCTTCCAAGTTCTCTTTCTTACCCAGAACTTCCAGTATATGCAATCTGTGCTTAGGTTAAAACGGAAGCTTGGAATATTTTATTGGTGTCCCTGAATGGCTTTTCCCTGGTAGTTTAGATGAATGTTTGAACTGCATAACTTAAAACCAACCATTCTTTCATACTGAGGCAGATCCAATAACTCTTTGTACAGCAATTTACCCCTCTGATTTTTTCTCTGCTGCTTTAAATGTGCAAATCTGGTCAATTTATTATTGCTTTATGTTTAAATAATAATATAAACATATAGACTTATAGATAGTGTATTTTTATACATATACATGTATATGATTTTTTAAAGAATTAACATATTTAAAAGGTATTTGTTTCTTCACTAAAATTTACTGAGTCTTAAATGGAAGAACAAAATGATTTTAGCTTTTTTTTTACAGTACTTTGTACTGTACTTCAGTACTCAAATTTGAAGGATTGTTATGAGTAAATATACTTGGTCTTAATGCTTCAGATACAATTCTTAATTTTACTTACCTTACTTCATCTCACTGCCCCTGTACACGTGCTCATTAGATTGGGAGTCTGATATTTTTTTTTTCTTAGACTTTCATAGTGAGCACCTAACAATATTACATGACAAGCTATATCTCTAAAAAAATATGTAAGCATAATCTATATAAAAGGAAGGAAAAAGGAGAAGTAAACTTTTGCGGTTAGGTCTGGCTTAGTTGCCCAACCCTTATCATCTGTGTCTTAAATGTAAAAATATCATCTGATATGTTTTAAATCGGTTGAGTTAAACTTGGCTGGAATTCTGGCCTGTGTGCAATATTTAACATTGCCATTATTAGGCACAGTATTTGTTTTATCATCTTATGGGTTAATTTGATTCTCTGACTAGTAGCTTTCATTATTTCAGGAGGACATAAATGAAAAATAGCTGTACAATATCACTGTTAAAAACAGCATTGATTAAAATTTGAAAAACAGAGGGAGATGTGGCACCTGAAGAATCTCTTTAATGCCTGTTAGCATTGTCCTGTCAACCCATGCTTTCTTGAGGAAGAACTTTTTATTTTTCCTTTTCTTTAGATCATTTAACTGTAACTGAGCCTGTGGCTATACTGAAAGCGGATGAGGTATGGGGTGCTTTAAGAGGTAAGCTGATAACTTTTTGTAGAGAGCTGTGTGTTCTGGGCTTATACAAACTCCATGGCAGACTAAAGAACCAGCTGATCGCTGAGCCTTGCCCTCATTCAGTCCTTCATGGGAGCTAAGCTTGGGCATAGAGGGCAGAAGGATACCCAGGTGTGTGTTGGTCAGACCCTCAGTCCAGGTGCTCAGCAGCTCAGATCCAATGGCACACTGTAAATGCACTCTTGCTGTGCCTGAAATCAGCCAAGCCAACCAAATCCTGGGTGCTATAAAGCTGTCTGATCTACAGTGTGAACAAATTACTCTCTGTCTGAACCTAATAACTGAACATGCTGGACACATCACCAAGAAGACCATAATGCTGAAGTTTCAGTCAGCTGTCCTTACTGGAATGTTAATCTAAATTAACAGATTTTTCATGGTGAATTAGAAGCTTCACCAGTTCCAGAAATGACAGGAAGAGAGGCATGACAGCACCAGAAATTCCTACCTTACTCTTGGTAATTTCCATGCTATTCAAGGATTAATTTGGTACAGCTGAGCTGTAGTGCTAATATTCAATATTTGTGTATAATGGAGAGTTTGAGTGGTTCTGTCTTCAGAATTTCTTTAACTGTGGTGCTTGAGCAATTAAGGAAACTCTGCCAAAGAGAAACTCAGCTACAAAGCATTCTTTCTAGCTGTGTGAACACCTGTAAATAGTTATGGTCCTGTTTGTACTGGGTTGTATTCCAGATCTATTTCTTGAATTTTTTTTTTTCAGGTTTGGAAACCTTCAGCCAGTTGGTTCATGAGGATGACTATGGAAGCGTAAGTATAGCTATTGGCTAAAACCAGTCCTGATAACAGACAAGCACATTCTTTGTTAGGTGCTCTTCTAAAAACAGCAGATCTACTAGTTTCATTAAGTATTTTTTCAGAAAATAATCCTTGGAAAGCTGTTAGCAAACTGAAAAGTAAGTATTTCCTGTTTGAAATGATGAATATAACATGGGAATTCTAATTTTTAAATCTCATTCTCGTAGTTCCTTGTCAATGAATCTGATATCAACGACTTCCCAAGATTTGCTCATAGAGGAATCTTACTAGACACTTCAAGGCATTATTTACCACTGAAATCTATTCTTACAAACCTGGTAAGTAGCAGTTTTGTATCATTAATAATGAAGGCTTTTTTGTTGTTGTGTTTTGCCCCATGAAGTAGGTAGCAACTGGAGCTGGTATGAAAGGAGAATCCATCTCCTCTGAGACTGACTTCTAAAAGGACAGTGTGAACTTTGCTAGTTGAAGGTCAGAACATACACTGGAGAGGAATTGAGTGGGCAGACACAATGACTAGTGAATCTGTAAAGGAGACCAGGATTTGTGGTACCTTGGGTTTTCTGTTTGTTCTGTTGCCCAAACCAGCTCATGTATTTCCTGGAAGCATGTTTTGAGACATCTGATTGTCACCAGGCAATACAGAGGAGATATTGCAAGTCCTAGCCTCAGTGCCAGTGGTTGCAGGAAAATTCCAGTCTTTTCAATAACCAGGCTCTGGTAGTCCTTTCTTAGGCTGCTAAGAGCAAGGCAGCGATTAAGTAGTACAGAGCAAGAGGGGAAACTGGAAATGTTCATTGGAAGCTACTGATTTCATTCACCGCATCCCTTCAAAAAGAGAAAAAAAAAACAGACAAAAAAAACCCAATCAAAACTTTCTCCAAAAAGCTTAAGTAAGCATACTAAGAAATGTGTACTCCCACCTTGGTGGGAAGGTGATGAATTTGTGTAATCATAGCAGCCAAGGATGTGGGTTTTTCTGTTTTGTACTCCCTTTTCTTGCTGTTGAAATCCTTGTAGCAGGGCTTATTTGGTGAGGAGAAATTGAGGAGCCTTTGAGGGGAGGAACATGCAGTTTTCTGTCTTGTCTGTCTTGCTTTTCCAAGATGAAATAGTGTTAGAAATTTCCCGTTCATGTTGCAGAATGTTGCAGAGCAGGCTTAAGATGGGCAGGAAGAGAGTGCAGGTAAACACCAGTCTTCATTTCTGAGGTCATCCTTGAACTATGCTCAGAACTTGCCCCTCTGTGGGTATTTACTGGTTGTATTCACTTGTAAGATCAGTCCCTGTTCAGCAAGTAGTGTTTGTGCAGTGTTTCATTTTACAACTGAGGGTGCTTCAAAGACTCAAGTAGTTACTTGTATCAATATTTGTTGTCTTTTCTAAAGGAGACAACAGTGTCCAAAGAGTAACCTGACTTTTGAGACTTGCATTTCTAACCATTTTGTCTTTCTGTAACTGTTGCTGTTCTGTTTTCTTTCCTTAAATTGTGTCTGTGGCTCTTAATACTTTCCCAGAGCTACGTTTTATGCCATTTATGGTTGGACTTCATGATCTTTGAGGTCTCTTCCAACCATAATGATTCTATGATAATGATTCTATTTTGCTGGTTTAAGAACAAGTGCAGTTTTCCTCCCACTTCTGTGCCTGCTTGAATCCGGTCTAACCTAATTAAAAAGCAGCAGTAATCCCTTCACTGGCATGTGGTAATTAGATAATTAAGGCAGCAGTTCAAGTACATTTCTTATTTGTGTTCAGCTGCTGTACTGTATTTCCAGGAAGGGCGTTGTCATTCAGGAAGGAGTGGCTGAGGTGAAGGTCAGGAGACATAATTTTCTGTATGGAAAAGTGGTACTTGATAGAAATGCATGAAGACATGCAGTAATTAAAACTTCTGCTGTCTAATAAAACAGGTGAGATAATTTTGGGGAATGGACAAGGTATAAATCTTCCTTTGAATTTGGTGGGAGTTCCTGAAGGGATTTTGTCACTTCTTTAAACACAGCTTGGTGGAAAAAGATAGATGTGTGTGTGGAAATAATTGTATTGTGGCAAAGGATTGGAAGCAGCTGTGTTGCAATTACTCAGTCATGAACAACGTTGAGAACACTTACTCAGTCTGCATGCAGCACACAGCACTTCTACTGACTAACAAAGTTTCATAACTCAGGGTATATGTGTAACTGTCCATCTGGGTTCATAATTCTAAAATAAGTGTGTTAACATTTATCTTGATAATCTTCAAGTTCAAAAAAAAAAAAGGGAAGTACTGATAGTGTAATGACTGAAAACATAGGGGAACACTATCTTCTGCAGGGAAAATGCGTACTTTATTTTGCATGCTTTTAAAATGGATTCTGCAAAAGTAACTAGCAAGTAGAGATGCACTAAATAGTAGGAAGCTCTGTCATGGTGTTTATTTTTCAAGTCCAAAGTATTTAGGTAAAAAAGCATAAGCTTTTCTGTAAGCTGAAATAGCTGATGGTGTGTAGACAGTTACCCAGATACATTCTGAAGTGGAAGAAATTCATAAGCATTTATAACAGTTCCTCTCCTACCAGCCAGTGTGGCATGATCAGATCAAGAGCTTGCTGACAGGAGTGGTGCAAATAGGTGGCAAAGAAATGGAGCAGTAGCAGAAACAGGCTGGTATGGTTTGGTGTATGCTTCTAGGATTCACTGAAATACAGTATGCTTTTTCTTTGAGTTTTTATTTTTTTTAGCTGTTGCTTTAGGCATGCAGGTTATACTGGGACAAGACCACCTTTTTTGCATAGGTTTTCTGTGAGAGTGAAGTGCTTAACTACACTGTATTGCATTATTTGTTACAGGATGCCATGGCTTTTAACAAGTTCAATGTTCTCCACTGGCATATAGTAGATGATCAGTCATTCCCTTACCAGAGTATTTATTTCCCTGACTTAAGTGACAAGGTGAGTAAACATCATTGGAGCAGGGTGGGAGGGCAGAAATCTGGCACATATTTCCTGAAAATAAAATGCAGAGCGTACCAATGGTTGAATACATCTGCCTTGGCTGATTTTGAAACAGTACCAGAGGACCAGTAACTAGCAAGTCCACATCTAGGATCCTACCTGAGTGTCTATGTGGACCATGTTCAATTCTTCCTTGGTGGATGCATGGTAAATGACCTGCCTAACTCTCCTGTGCAAATTTGCTGGTGACAGTGTTCCTCAGTGTTTGCAGACCTTCAAGCAGTAATGGTGTGCAAATAACCTGTTGTGGTGGACACAGCTTGGATTTCTGTTGGTTTGTTTGCTTAACTGGTAGACTTCTTGCCCCTCAATTGTAAAGAGTTTCCTGTCGGCTCTAGGTTTGGAACCACTGCAGTAGTATTTTTGCATTGTCTGAGATCCAGTTAACTTTACAAAACACAACATGTCTATAAGAGATCCAAAAGTGAGAGATTGTTTTCTAAAACAAATACAGTGCAATGTATCTCTTTATTGCCAGATTCACAGCAGATTTTGCTAATTAATGAAATCCCTCATGAGGTTCTTGCTCAGTCACGGTACAATAGTAGCCAAATCAAGCATGAATAATTAAGTAGACTGAGCCTAAGCACAAGATTTGTGATTCTGTTTTAAAATGCTTGCTAGAACCTGGCTGTCATGAAAATTATGTAGGCACTGCTTGAGCAGATGACATGAAGAATTTTTTAATTAAAAAATTGTAGATGTTGCATGGTGCAGTCAGATTATTTTTCCTAGTAATGGCTGTGGAGTTCTGTCCTATTCCTCGCTGACAGCTGGAGAGAGGGAGATGGCCTTTGTCTCAATAGCCTTCTTTTTGAAAGGCTTTTTGTTTACCATTATCTCTTTTGAGTAACTCAGCTGTGGAAACCTTTTCCAGATAAATGGAAGCTTAAGGTGCTATTAATCATGAGGAGTCATAATGCTTTTGTTCTGTAGTTTGGCTCTTTGGCAAGCATCTGTTTTGCCAAACGGTAGCAGTCTGGGTCATTTGTCACATTTGTTGGCTGTATGGGAGTGGAATACCCTCAAATTCAGTGTCACAACCCAAACACAGCCTCATGCTAAACTGGGCATTGTGTCAAAACTGACAAGCAGAGGTGTTCGAAGAAGATGCCATTCTTTCTGACTTTTCCGTTAGTCTTGCATGGCATGTAAGGAGAGCCCTATGTTTCAGAACTAATGCTGCAGAGGTGGAGGGGAAAACTTGCCTCTGTACAGAAGAAATGAAAAATGTATCTTTCAAAAATCTGATGAAATAGAAACTAGCTTTTCTGTTTTCTTCAGTAACTGTGAGCTAAGGAGGAAAGGATGTCTCCTCAGGAGATTTATTTTAGAGTGGAAAAAGGAGTTAATTTTTGTGGTTCTGCCCCCCACTAAGTCAGCTGAAAAGTTCTGTCAGTGCCATTGCACATGTGATAAACCAGAAAAGGCCAACTTGTAAAACTGCTCTCCAGTCTAAATTATAACACTTTAATCCCAATTTTGTAAGCTGCTGGTATAACATTTTATGAACTGTCTCTAAATACCAATACTTTACAGGGAGCATACTCCTATAACCACATCTATACTCCTACTGATGTCCATCTGGTGATTGAGTATGCCCGGTTAAGAGGCATTAGAGTCATCCCAGAGTTTGATACCCCAGGACACACACAGTCTTGGGGAAAAGGTATGTCCAAGAAAGTATTAATGGTTAAAAGATTGTGGGAAGTAGAGTGTAGCAAGCAAATGAACTCGTTAAAAAGCAGCCTTTAAAGGTGCTTTGAAAGGCCCTTGATAAGAAGTAAGCAAGGGGCAGACTCAGGGATGGTCATGACCTTTATGTGCTAGAGGAACTAAAGTGAATGGAGAAAGCTAACACTTCCTGTGCTACATGTGTGTCCAAAGGCACAGATATATTCTGTCTGCCTTAGACTTCACATTGGTATGCCCCCATCCAGTACTCTTGAGTTTAGAGTAATAAGGCAGTGGCTAGTAATAGTGAGTTGCTGTCTCTAGAGTAGAGATTTCTGCTTTGGGAAGGTTCTTTCACAGTGGTTGATGTTTCTGTCTAGTGAAGTCGTAATCTGCCAGTGTACAAAACACAGCAAAATGTGATGCTTCTTCACTCTCTGTCTTCTGGGTTTCAGAGTAATACTGCTTTTGATAGAGAATGCTTGAATCCCGAGAGTGGTGTTTACATGTACTCAAGGACCAGGGAACCTTGTGTCTTAATTCAAGGTGCACTGACTGCGATTTCACTGCAGTTAATGTAAGATGGGTTTGGCCACACTGGAAATAGTAAAGATTTTTCCAGCACTTCATAGCTTTAGCCATGGGGTGAGTCTTGTGCTCATCCTGTGGGAATGTGGCCATAATGTTGGAAGATTCCTCGGACTCTTTCTCACCAATTTAAAATGAGGAGGAAAGGAAAAAGGCAAAAACTACTCTTTCTGAATCCTTCATCTCATGTGGTCTTTACTGTTACGGAGCACTAATAAAAGCCAATGGTTTGCCTGGTGGTATGTGAGGTGGTCTACATTCATATTAAGAGCAAGGTTCAGTTCCCTTCCCTAAAATCAGTTGCTCCTGGTAGCTGCTTGTATAATAGCTTTTTTTAATGTGATGCACAGGAGCCAGTCCTGGCTTTGCCTATGACCCTGCATAGCTATGCTTTGTTTGCATTCAAATTCAAGATTGGAGAGAAGCCTTAAGGCATGTGAGGAGGGCAGTTGAAGCAATCTACCTCTCGGGCCTTGTTTGGGGAAAATGTGCTCCAAGTAGGAAACACACAGCCAGGAAGGTGTTGCTGCTGCAACCACAGTTTACCAAATAAACTGGACTTAGGAATTTCCAACCTACATATAACTTTTTCCTATTTTGTTATCCTGGCTCATATTGCTTCAGATATCTTGACTCAAGAACCAGTGTTTCTTTAGTTTTGATGTCTGCCTGACCTTCCTTTCTTGCAGGTAGAAGTAAACTCCTAGCAGACTGAGGTGGGACATCTAGCTTGAGCCATGTAACTCCCACATACTTAGGTGTTAGCAAAGCAGAGTAATAAAAAGAGGAGAGGCCTCTGGAGCACACTTATTACATTTGCCTTCCTTCTCATTTGCTTCCTTCCTAAATCCATTAAAGCTTTTTTATTCAAGTAGTCATCCAGAAGCTGTTTTCCAGGTGTAGTGACATGTTCCATATATTACTGAGTGTTAAATCACAAATCTAAAAGTCAGAGTCCTGATTTCCAGTTAGAGGGTTAATCGACCTTGGGCAAGTTGTGGGTTTTTGTTTTTTTTTTTTTTCATCCTTCCTCTATTTGATTATACTTAGAATAGATGAGCATTTAAGTAATGAATATTAACCTTTTTAATATGATTAACTGCCTCTTCCTGCTAGCAAAGTTAGCATACCAACATGGAACTGAATATCCTCTATTAATTGTTTCTATTAGGTCAAAAAGATCTTCTCACCCCTTGTTACAGTGGAGAACAGCCAACTGGGTCCTTTGGACCTGTAAATCCCATTTTGAATACAACTTATGACTTCATGACTAAATTCTTCAAAGAGATCAGCAGTGTATTTCCAGATGCATACATTCATTTGGGAGGAGATGAAGTGAACTTCGATTGTTGGTATGGTGACAGTTCAAGGAATAAATATCTAGTGCCTCTTAAACTTGCCTAAATCCATCCATTATGGAACTCAGTTGCACGAGACAGTTTTCACTACTTAACCCAAAGATCTCCACTCCTACTTCTGTAACTATTTACAGGCAGAGCATTTGTGATCTTCAACAAGTGAGTGATGATGTGCAGAATTTTGGTTTGACTAGTAGCTTCACAAATGTTCAGGTACTCTAAAGGATTTGTTTATGAAAATTATTCTGGCAGGAAAGAGAACTAGTATGGTAGAAAAGGACTATGTTAAAGGAAAACCAGTTCTTTCCATTGAGTTCTGCCTTCCAGAAAACCTGCTAATATGAAGTATTACAGTACTGCATCTTGTGTGCTTGTATTAAAAGTATGGTATGTATTAATACAGTTCTTCAATTGGTTGTGGATTTTGAATATTTTGGAGTCTCTCTGCTGGAGTAACTAATAACGTGGAATTTGGAGCAGATCTAATTGGATGAATATTCAAATTGATCTAGTTAGTATTTGTGTGTTCTCTTGAAACATCAAATCTGAACACTCAGGACTTGCTTTAATTTTTAAAAAGAAAGAAAATTTCTGACAAATGCTTTATGACAGAAGTGTTGGTTTGCCTTTGGGCTGTTTTCCCAAATTCTTGATGTCACTCCCACAGATCCCCTGGTACTATGGCTGCTCAGTTTCCAGACCTGCTGGCAACCTGCCCACAAAG
>NW_009624216.1:0-25326 GCF_000690535.1 Cariama cristata | reverse complement strand
GCCAGGAGTGCCAGAGCTCTTAGGAGCTTGAGGCAGCCTGCCAGAGACTGCTTCAGAACAGGGACTCCAGTAGTACTACCAGAGAAGTTGGACTATTGGCTTTATTTCAAATCGGGATGAAACTGCTTCAAAATACCTAAATCAAGTTAGCCTGCTGCTTCTGCTTCGTTGTACATTCCAGGCTATGGCATGCCTAAGGCATCAGCTAGTGTGCTGTGCATAGGTGGAAATGGTTGGGAAATCTGGTTTAAAACAAACCAAAACTATTATTTTTTTTTTTTAAACTTTTTTGGTTGTTATTCTTTAAGGAAATCTAACCCTGAAGTGAAAGAGTTCATGAAGAAGCAAGGATTTGGCATTGACTACGCTAAACTGGAATCTTACTATATTCAGAAGTATGTTGGTCTTTTAATTCTTGCTCAGCTTTTCAGAGCCACTATCTGAGGGTGGTGTTGAGGTGCAGATACTGAAGCTGATTTAGGTTAGCCTATATTGTTTTCAAAAATTGCCACATATTGGAGACCGCCCACTTTATTTTAATATGCTGAATGTAAAGTTCATAGCTTTAAAATGTGGGACACAACAAGGATACATAGGCTAGTTCTATACACAGTCTGAATGTATTGGGTAGCTTAAACTAGGTATCTGCTGTAATATCGGCACACAGGGTGGGGAGGAAAAGTCCTAAGGTTTTTGCAGCCAGTTACTTGTCTTGTTCTTAAGTAACACAGATTTAGGCACCTGTATGAGTTGCTGATAGTTCTGAACGTCAGCACGTGCCTGTCCTTATGCATGAGAGAACATGCTCTTTGAGGCAGAGCACTGAAGGCCAAAACCAGAAAAACCTGGTTTTCCTTGCTCCCCTCATGCAGTGCTGGGAAAGGCCTGATGTGCCTTAGGGTAGAAAATGTAGCTACTTCATGTGCCTGTACTGATCTTATTGAAGTTCACAAACATGATCTTATTTCTAAATTCTAGGATTTTGGACATTGTTTCCTCCTATAACAAAGGATATGTGGTCTGGCAAGAAGTGTTTGATAACAAAGCACAGGTAAGATGTGAAAATCAGTAAGATACCCTTGTATAATAGCACAATATTGTGGAAGGCTTCCTAAGTAGACTATTAAGTAGTTACAGTTGTGTTTGTGAAGAGTTAAAGCAAGTCTGCTGACTTTAGCAAGTGTCCCCAGGTGTGGGGCTTGCCTTGAAATTTTTATCAAAAATGTAAAATAGGTGGAACAGGAACACCAGCACTGAAGTGCTTTCTAAACATGAACACAGATAATATATTATACTTTAGAGCATCAGAGTAAAGGGTAGGGAAGTTTCTATGAGTTTCAATGTATTTTTTTTTCCTCTCATAACTGTGTGTTTGGTCTAGCAATACCAGGTGCTCAGCTTCTCAGAGCTGGTCAGATAACTGGTCATGTAGGACCTCTCTTACAGCATTAACTGCCTATAGTATAACCTAGGCTTCACTCTAGTGTGAACTGATTAAAACCACCAAAGAGTTAATCAGCTTTAGACAGTGGAGAAAGAAAAATGACAAAAGGTAGCTTCCAAAATTTCCTCTTCAAAACAAAATTCCATTCTCCCAGTTTTGAAATCCATCATCCTTTGTCCTGGTAACAGCAATTAGAATTGTCTTTAATGTTTCTGGGGTGTTTTTTTTTTTGTTTTTCCCCCTTTTAGCTGAAACCAGACACGGTAGTTCAAGTGTGGATGGAAAACAACTATGCTTATGAACTGAGCAGTGTCACTGGAGCTGGGTTCACTGCTATCCTGGCAGCCCCCTGGTACTTAGACTACATTAGTTATGGGCAAGACTGGAAGAAATACTACAGCGTTGAACCGCTTAACTTCCCTGGTTCGTTACTTTTTTTTATATGCATGTTCTGTACATGAAAGTCTTTGGTTCATAGTAAGGTGTAAATGGAAAGAATAAGGCTATTTAGAGTGGTCATGCAGTCACTATGATCAGATGCACTGTAATCAAAGGACTTTAATGTCAGCTAGAACTCTGGAAAATTTTCAGATAAAAAAATGCAACTTTCCCTTTTGCACAGGGAAAAATGTTACTTTCTTCAAGCATCTTGCACTGGTGCTTGTGAGTGACAGGATGCTGAGCTAAGTGGACAGATGTGTCATGCATTAGGGGCAGAGTCATGCAAAATGGCTGTTGGTAGACAGACATTGAATTCCTACGTTAGCAAGCTTCTAGAGTGTTAGGATTCTAGAAAAAGACATGTTCTCTCCCTCTGGCTAAAGTTGATAGAAACATCTTGTGCTTTGCCCAGGGCTTTCATTTTGTGCAAGGTAGCTCTCAAAGCTGATGAGGGAGAACACCTGACTTCTGTAGCTTTTTCAAGGAATGTTCTGTGTGTGATATAACGAACGGTTTCAATTGGGACTGAAATCTCTGAAAAATGTCAGAATGCTGAGGAATATCTTCAGAAGATAAAAGTTAAAATCCTTTCTGACAGAGAAGAGAAATGGGTTCCCTGGGCAAATGGCTTGGTGGTTCTCACATTCAGTAACAAGACTACCAAAATGTTAAGTCAGTGCTCAGGATAGATACTTTATGTGATAACATAAACAACTGAACAGGAATCCTCTGAGTATTGGAAAGTGATATTTTGATATATGCCCATCTTCTGGGCAAATAGAAATTCTAACTTTCTTCTTTGAATTCAGGATCTGAAAAACAGAAAAAGCTTTTAATAGGTGGAGAAGCCTGCCTGTGGGGGGAATTTGTGGATGCAACTAACCTCACACCAAGATTATGGTATGAACTGCTTTATCTTTAGATTTTAGAAAGCCAGCTGCAAGGAGCATTAATTAATCCAACAGGCCTGTATGTTAGTGGTAATAGTGCTCTGTACTGAACATGACCAACTATAAAAATTGATGCTTCTGGATATAAGACCTTGTATTAAAAACTTTAATCCAGTCTTTGTTATAGACTATGCCTACTCTAAAACTCAGTGTATCTTTACAGGCCCCGAGCAAGTGCTGTAGGGGAAAGACTCTGGAGCAGCAGGAACGTGACCAACTTGCAGGATGCCTATAAAAGACTGACTAATCATCGATGCCGCATGCTCCGGTAAGATTAATAGCTATAGTAAAGCTTGGTTCTAATGCCTTATAACGAATGGAATTCAAGTACAGGCCTAAATTGCTGGCCTGCAAATGAAGGGAGGAGAGCTAGAGTCTGACTATGTGAACACCACCACATGTGTTTTTGTATCCTCAGAAGAGGAAGACCAGATACATTAGGACAGGAGTTCTAGACAGTTTTGCAACTAACATTTTCAGAACTCATTAACTTTATTCAGTGCAATACCAAACTCTTCTATGCCTCTCTTTCCTCTAAACGAAAAACCAGCATCATGTTTGACTTACTTCAGACAGAAAGGATATTAAAGGGTATGTGGGAGGAGTACACAGACAGGAGAAAGAAGACTTTTAAGAAAATGTTTTGTTATTTATTTATTCTAAATTATAATAAATAAATAATAAAGACATGCAGCAGGCATTCAAATGGAGCTGTTTGCATGAGAGGTGAGCTTGAGTGAGCTGTTCTTTCAGGTATTGCTTTTGTGTAAAGACTGAAAGGGGTGGATAAGGAGTTCCTGATGAATTAAATTTTATTTATGGCTACTGTAAAAGTCAGTTCATAACATATTCTTCTCTGCAGTTCTTTCTTAAAAACTACCTAGATTGGTTAATTATTGCTAGTGCTGTCTTTATATATTTGCAGTTGCAGACATGAGTGATTTCCAGGTCTTAAGTCCAAGTTTGACTCCGTTTTTAAAAGTACACAGCCAGAGAGCCTTTTAGGTTTTCCAAAATGCTGCTGCAAAGCTGGACTGCAGCAAGAATGCAACATGCTGTTTCATTTCTCTACAAAAGTTTATGACAAATCATTGAAAATCCCAACAGTGTGAAGAAGTATTTCAAGGTAGATACAAATCAGCTTTTTAGAGAACAAGATGCAATGGCAGTTCAGTCAGCACCCAAAATTCACACTCTGCTCATGTTCCTGTAGCTGTCTCAGCATGATTATCTGTTGGAATCACTGACTTTTAGCTTACAGTATAAACTAGTTCTTTAATCAAGTTAAGAGTAACTGAACGACTGATAACTTTTGACTTGTTGGGTTTATTTCAAGCTGGCTTTAAATAATGGTATAGGAAAATAGTTGTATGTAAATTGTGTTATCTCAGTGAAGAGAAAAATAGAGAGTTAACAAATACATGTTAAAACCAAGAATAAAGGGCTTTAAAAAACTTATGTCCTACCACTTAACAGGATGGTGCAACTCTTAATGGGGCTCAGAGAAAACACTGATACAACTGAACAGTGGCTGTACCTTTAGGATTAGGGTGTTACAGTGAACTAAGCCATGCTATTCCTGGACGTGGTTAACTATTGCTGCATCTCCATCTTCTTCCTTAATGCTGGCACTTGTATTGCTGTATAGGGAGCTGATCCAGATGACTGTAGCTGCTCTGGCAGTGCCAGCATGAGAGATGCCAAATATAGGGGCAGACTAAGGACAACTCCCTGTACTTGTGGCACATTTACTCCTTAAACGACTTTCTGGTGCTAAAACTGCTTTGCTAGCATAGACACTTATGGTCAACAATTCCTGTTATAAGCAGACTACCTTAATAAAAGGACATGTCCTCCTGAAAATGATTCCTTTTATATAGGCTTTGAACCAGAAAAACACTAGAGAAACCATTCCCTTTCCACTGATGAAATGAGCATTCCCTGGAGCTACAGTTACGTTGCCTTTCATGTATATGGGGCTTCCTTAGCATTGTGTGAACTCAAAGAGCTGACTGTAAAGTCTAAGCCTGGGCAAAGGACTATGTCCCTACTAACATTTTTATACACGGTATATACAGTGGCAGTTGTAGCAGGCAGAGGGACCCTTCCAAGTAGAACAGCTCTGGCTTGCTCTGCAGCAGAGTACCAGGGAGTGAGGGAATGGGTAGGTGGAACTTTGCAAAAGCTAGATCAAGGTCATTGGAAGAACAAGTAGCTCTGCCTATCCAAGGCTGAGGCTGCTGCTGTTAAAATAGTAGCAGCTACAGCTTTCATGGTACTCGGATCTGAACTCCACTTCCTGGAGGATGATACAGCAGCCCAAACTGCAGAGAAATGGTGATGGGAGAAGGGAAACAAACAGGTAGGTGGGTGTATATTCCAGAGACCTAGACAACAACCCTGTCTTTTACTAAGAGGAAATATTCTTTAGGGGCAAGCAATAGTTCAGCTAAGCTGTTTCATTATCCAGTTTCTTCCATTGCAGCTCTTAAGTGCAATTTAAACACCAGTATTATCCTTCTAATTACTGTAGCAGTACCATCTAGCTCTTAAATATCCAAGAAGCAGAATTTTGACAACTACTTTAACTCTGAAACTTCTTTTTATACTATCTTACTGTACCATCATAAGCTAAAGGGGTGTTTTGGTTTGTTTTTAAAGCCATAGAAGAACAGAGTAATTTGTTATTGTAGCTGGAAAAAGACCTGTTTACTAAAACTGGCTCCCTCAAAAAATGAATGAAAATGACATAGAGCTGCACATGAAGGAAACATTGGGGTTGGGAGGGAGTATGCAAGTGTCAGCTGATTCATATTTTCATTCTTATGACTTCTCTTCAATAAAAGCAGTAGATTTTGCAGAACATCAACACCACTAGCCCTTGAATTTAAGCTTTTCAGCCTGTCTTCTAACATACTCGGGCATCTGTTTGAAACAGAGAACTGTACTTAAGTGAAGTACAATCAACTGTAGAATAAGGCCTTTTTTCACTCCCAAAACAGGCCATCTGTTATTTCTTGTGAGTAGGATTTTTTTTTTAACAGAGTGCCAGTATCGCTCTTGCTGCCTACACAACCAGCCAAGTGTTTGATTATAATCATACACATTCCACTTTATTTTAACAGCCGTGGTATAGCAGCTGAACCTGTGTTTGTTGGATACTGTGCCCATGAAGCAAGAGGGCAGTAACTGCTGTGAAGACTTCCAGTCAACAACCTGAAGTGCCTCTGGGGTATGAATATATGTACATGCAGTTTGATATTTGAACCAAGACTTAAAATTTTCACTTTTAAAATAAAATAAAGTTATTTGACATTCTTGTTGGAGTAAAAATGATGGTTTTTAGCTTTCACTAGAAATAGAGATTCTTCACTGTGAAATCCTGAAACGTGATACAATAGTTACCCATTCCAGTTTCCTTACATTCTAAATCTGAGGGAATATAAAGATAAGACACTAAAGAGCAAACTATCTTTTTATTTCTAAGTATCTTATAATTTGCCACTTTTCAAATTGGTTTCTAACAATAGAGGAAGTAATACTTACAGTTGTACAGTTTAAAATGCTTATTAACCATATTCTTTTGTTCAGCTCAAAACAAATCAAGATAACTGTGAAGTTACTTCATTTACAGACATAAACTTCACAATCTTTACTTAACTTAGTAAGAAACAGTCCTAATGGCACACTGAGGTGCACTTAGTGCTCATTTCTATGAAGATTTGCATCACCTCTCATTGCAGATATCTGTAAGGTAAGAATTTGCAAAGGAGCAAATTGTGGTTGCATCACTGGTTCAGCTGCTTTGCAATTACAAGGCTGTGCCAAAAGAACAGTCTCTTGAACCATGCCTTGGACAGTTAAAAGTATAGCTTTTTTTTTCTTTACAGCTGCTAGTTCATCATTTACCACAACCAGCTGGTCCCAGAAGAACTTACTAGTGTACATAAATAGGCTCCTGAAAATATTTAACAGAGAGGATAGAAAATATCTTTATTGTTCGAGAGAGTAAAGCAATCACACCAACCCCATCCTCCTCTGAAGAAGTGCACTTTGCTCTTGACTGTTCAGGGCTTGATAACTGGCAAGCTCCAAAGTGAAGGTTGCTGAGCCTGATGTTAGAGAACGCAAAACTGTTGAGTAGCCCTAGACAAAATGGAGAAGACGTGTCACTCAATTTACGATAAAAGCAAGATAAGTTATCACAGAAAGCTGTCAGACAGAGTCAGAAGTATACTGCAACATACAAATAAGTTATACTGTATCAGAATTGCAATACATGCATGAGTCAACCTAACGATATAAATTTTAAAAAACTATCCCCTGTAAAACCTGTTTTAGTAGTATTTACTACTTCTCTAACTTAGTTGAAAACATGCTGATTTTAACAATCTGAATCAGGCAGAAAAACACTACTGGATTTGTGGGCACTTGCTTCAGACCTTCAATAATTAAAATACAATAAAAAACATCCCTTCCAAACTTACTGATCCTTAACAAGAAAAGTGAACTGAAGCCTAATGATTTTTAATCATACAAAAAAAGATCAGATTTGTGTTTTACTATTAATAAGATAATCACATACCATCATTTCTGCTAGTGGAACAGCAGCAACCACAACTCTGTTATCTTGACGACTCTGGATTTCCTGAATGCTACCTCTCCGCTGTGCAAGGTCAGCGAGTGCTGCACTAAGATGGTCTTCACTTACTGTGATTTCTAGGTTCATCAAGGGCTCCAGTATTTGTATACCAGCTTTTTTCAAAGCCTACATGGAAGGGAGGGAGAATTATGTTGACTTTTTTTTTTTTTCCCAGAAAATTTACATAATAAGTACTTATGTAACTCAAGCTAACACTGCCTTTCAAATTCTCTAACTTCCAAAAGCTATAAAGTCCCCAGTAAGGGCATTACGCTGTCAGAGAAGAACAATTGCCAGATATGGATACACATATATTTTCCCAGTAATGTATCATACTGTGTTGTACAGCAGCTTACAATTTCACTGTACCTTTTGCATGCAACGGGAGACACAGGCTGATATCATTGTGTGGGAGGTGTCAGGATGCACCATCAGTGATTGCACTGTCACATCTATATCCTGAACTGGGAATCCAAGCAAGGGTCCTAGGGGGAAAGAAAAAAAAGAAAACCAAAACCTAAGAAAAAGCACATTTGTTTTTCAGAATATTAAGACACAGGCAAAAGAGTTTCAGAATTAATTTGGAGCTTCTCACTTTCCTCTTTCCCCTCTCCTTCCCTTTCCTCCCCTCAAGGGTATGACTACTGGTCTTGTTCCTCATTTTACGATTTTGTCATTACCTAGCTTTGCCAAAATAAATAAAGGAATGCAGACTCATACTTTCTTACTCTTTTTACCAAAAGCACAGATAATTTTCAGAACCAGAAGGTCCCAAGTATGCTCATCCATACAACTGTTCCCAAAAAATGGAGTTATTTTTTAATACATTATAATATCTAAAACTTGTCTATTGAAACAAGACCTTACTTGAAAAAGTAGCAGAAACCTTTTTGTTTAACCAGAAGTCAGAATACCTGCTGCATTTTCAACACAATATGATCACAGCAAAGCCTGATACTAACCTGCTATCAAAACTGCAGGGTTAACTCAGGGAACTGAGGGATGAACCATGTCTAGTGCCCTAGATAGGTTATCTCCCCCCTAACCCAAGACTCTCAGCCAGATCAAAAACTGTATTAAGACCAGATGGGAGGTCTGAATCACATCTGGGGAAAAAAATACATAGCTTTTTTCTTACAGAGAACATGGCTAGATCTATTTTTTTTTTTTAAGTGCTTCATGGCACAAATTTTGGGCTGGAGACAGCACAGTTCTGACATGTCTTCAAGGAGCATAAAGAAAGCACACAGTCAGGACTCATTCCACAGCCAGAGATGACAAATGTCTTTCAACTCAAAGCAACATGGAAAAAACACCTCATGCTGCTTCTACAGTAATTCTCATTTATCAATCCACTGCCTGTTAATTTTACTGTAAGGGAGAGTTCTTTGGCCACAACCTATTAAGTACTTCCTATTTTTAATCAAACATAAAAGGATGCTTTTAGTCCTTCAGAAAGCCTATACTTTGCAACTATGTAAGGCTTTCTATTGTATAATTCAATGGATTTAACTTACTTGAAAATCCAAAAAAACCACCAGTAACTCTAATAGAAGTGTGGTATGTACATGTTGGCCTCCAAAACCACTTCTGTCACATCACTGTGGTTTACATGATGTCATCAGGTAAACGCCTTCTCTCTTATACCATATTAAAAACAACCAAAAGAACCCTAAGCTCACTGTTAATTGACTGAGAAGAAATCAACCTTAAACCCAAAGGCATGCTGACTTCCATTCCTGGCATAGGGAAAGGAGTGTTTGGCATTTTTGTAGTTAAGGAAATGTCAAAATTTTCCTTTGCAGCTAATGTTAATACGTACTATCTTTTACTTTTAAGCTACCAAGGAGTTTTTCCTCCTAGAAACATATTAAATTGCTTCTTACAGAAATGTTAGACCAGTATAGCGGTCACAGCACTTCCCTTACCTTGAATGCATGAATTTGTGATTCCATTTTCTATAGCTCCTTGGAGTTCGTTGGGTAGCACTTCAATGACACTCGCAGCATACTCGATGACAGGCTTTGTCGTTGCTCTCTCCCCTAACCTCGGCCTCACCTCTAACTCTGCAGTTACAAAGTGTCGTTTATCTCCTACTGTTTTGTCCAGTGTATCTGCAGGGAAAAAAAAAAAAAAAAAAGGCAAAACAACCACTTAGAAAAAAAAAATTAATGCATAAAATTCAACTGAAAGTTACTTGTTCTATCATTTAAATGAAGCTACAAAACCAGAAACAAGATGTTTCTTCCATTTGCTCATTTCACCTGTAGCTTGGGCAACATTTAGGATGGTTTCTCTGTATGCTATCTGCAGAGGTCCCAAGTAAGTCTCAATTCCATATTCACGTTTGATTCGGTCATGAATGATCTCTATGTGTAGTTCTCCCATGCCACAAAGAATAGTCTAGGATGAAGACAGTTAAGAGAGGAGGCAGAAAACATGCAAAACTCAGGTTTTAATACAAACTGTTTAAGTAAGGACTTGCATGTTCTTAATAGTCTCTGAGAAATACTTTGAATTCTACAGAGCCTAGAGAGAAAACAGGACTGCTTTAGGTCATCTGACATAAACACCATTAAAGCGAGAGGGTAACTGCTGCCACTGTGACCACTATAAAATAGGTCATCTTACATTATCTTAAAGACTATGTAATTCAAACTTTTTTAAAGACAGATCTGTCAAAAACATGCAGAACACAGCAGGACTTCCTCTACTCTGTAAAGCACAAGTGCACAAGGCTCCATTTTAGTTTGACACACAGAACTTTGTACATATATGATACGAACATTTAGAGAGTCCTTTTTATTCAAGAAAATGTCAATATGTAAATTAACTAACTGAAGGGTGGTCTTGGCAGTTCTGAAATAAAGCTTGGTTATAAGCTGAGCAATAGATGATTCATCTTACTTGTCCTGTGTCAGGATCTAGCTTCACTTTTAAACTTGGATCTTCACGCTGAAGGCAGCTCAATGCGTTATCCAAGTCTGTACATAAATATCAAACATTATATCTAAAGAGACTTCAGTAATTTGAGAATCACAATGAATGTCTAAATATCACTTTCATCATAAGGTCAAATCTTATTCTCAGAAGGAATCAAAAGGTCCCTAGAAAAGCACAGATTTTGGCAAACAAAGTCAACCCAAATTGCAAGCAACTTGCAACTTCTGATCCTCTCCAACAAAGTAACTGCATGCTACAGAGTGCTTATTTAATTATTAAAAATACCAGAGTGATATTTTGTACTTGTATGAAGACAGAATGCAACCTGTAAGTGCTTCATGAAGTCAGTAAAAAGTACTGCTTCCTTTTTACAGATAAGAAAAAATTGTCAACTAACTCTTATATGATTTGCTTAAATATTTCAAGACGAGTTCAACATGAAAAGGTTCAAATTTTTTTTCTGACTCCTCGCTATCTTAACTGCTCAGGAAAGCAGCTACAGGAAAGCAGCTACAGAATGATAAACTCACAGCTGAGACTGCATTTATCTACCTTAGAATCCTTGGAAAACAAACAAAAAACCACAAAAAAACCCATGAAACAAAACATCCAAACCCCCCAAAACCGGGAACACATGACAACCCAGTAGCTCAGCCTGCAGATATGTTTCTCCAAATCTGCATTCTACCTTGCTCCATTCCATCATACTACACTGGTATTTATCCTTCCTCCTCATCACCCCTAAACAAGCTCAGCTTTCTTGGAATGAAGATACAGAGTTTAAAGTACCTATCTGCAAAAAGAGTTAAATAAACAAGTTCTCTGGTACAGATTCTTGGGAAAGGCAGTAAGATTACAGGTCACACTGCATGGGTGATCCTTAACTAGACACACAGAAGTCTTGGTAAGTGAAGACTTTACAACATAGAGTAAAACTGCGAGTGCTGACTGAAAAAAGAACACATTTCAAGGTTATTTGTACTTGGGACACTATGTACAGCACACCAGTGTGACTGCAGCAAAACTAAGCGTGACTGTAGGAAATGGAAGTGCCTCCATCTCTTCTTTCACAATGAAGAACTACTACTTTTCTAGACAGAAGAACTAGAAAAGTGCTAGTACTGCTTGACGTAGTAATAGCAAAGGATATTGACAACCATGATCTAAAATATACCATCTGTGCAAAACACCAAAAAGGGCCCTATTAGATCACTGATTGATAAATCTGTGCAACTTGGCCATGCACTGACTGATAAATTTGTGCAACTCAACCAGGTATGCATGGATTGGGGAAGAGCATTGTTCCTTACATATAACAATATGGTTAAACTTGAATATCTCATTTGTAGAATATCTTATCATATTCTTAGGTAGCTACGTTGTACCTTGTTGTTTGGCCACTGAAGGAGGTTCAATGGTACAGAAGAAGACAGGGTCAGGTATCTCAACACCTGCAAGCAGAAGGCTCTCTACGTCACTGGTAGACCTCTTCTTTCCCCCAGCATCTCTTCCAGCTCGGCACGCTGCAGCTACTGCTGAAGCCTTTGATGACACTATGGTATCTCCAGTGGCACTCTATAGATCAATACCCCATGACCCACAAGGCATAGGAGGGGGAGAGGAGGGGATATGAAAAAAGAAAAAAAAAAACAAAAACAAAAACAAAAATCGAACAACACAAACCCTGACCATTTCTCTTCCTCAAAGCCACTTGTGCTAAACTCCACTTATTTACTTATTTATAAACAATTACTGTAACTTCTCTCTTCAAATAACTAAAATAATCTGGAAGAGGAAAAACTGTGCTCAAATTTAGACTAACATTTATTTGTCCACTTCACTGCATTTTAAATCTAACTTACCAGTCAAGATACAAAGCCACAAAGAACAGTATTGGTAAATGAAAATCTGCTTATGCATGCCGAAGTTTGTTACATTTTAGAAAAATCTGTGCAAGTGAGATCTATGCAGCCTGTTCAGACAATAAAACACTGAATTAGTAAACTAACAGAAGCAAGCATGAAACAGACTTACGTGAACTTAAGTTAAACCCTTGCTTTTGGGTAACTTACTTGGAACATCATTCTGCTTCCCCAGAGGAGGTCTATCCATGGCATTACATTGTATTTTAAGAGTTACAATAGAAATACAAGCTCAGAACCCTACTAAAATACACCTTCAGTTTTCAGTCCTTTCCATGTAATCAGCACTGCATCTCCCAGGTCAATTACTGACATTTACACATTGTAGTATTTCATTTTAGGAGGAAGTACATGTACATGTACTTAAAATAAAGCAAGTTTACATATGTCACAATAATCAAGAATACGTCTGAGATACACTACCATAGAAGTAGAAAGCACACTAGTGAAACAAGCTCCCTTACAGAATCAGTATTTTCCATTACCTGTTTTAACCCAACAGTAAGGGCAATATTGCCAGGCATTAGTGATGGTATTTCAATTTGCTGATCAGCAAAAGGCAGGAGTACCCGGCTCATTCGCTCCCTGAAAATGAAATTCTTTTATTACTCAAGACTTTAACAGACATTTCAATGCTACACTAAACCACACCTCTATCTTACTCACGTGCAACTTTTGTTAATATTATATACAGCTGATTGAGGTTTCAGTGAACCGGAGTAAACGCGAACGAAAACTAGTGGTCCACGACATTTATCATGGAGAACTTTAAACGCTAGGGCACACAGGTCATCCTTGTACCATTGTCTGCAAAATAAAGACCACAACAAAAAGCACACTTGTAGGATTAATCCACTCTAACTCGCATTTACCTAAATTTCCACTCATGTAAGAAGTGATATGTTTCTTATTGTAATATCAATAGAGGCAGATTTTTAAAAATCATCATTTATACCAAAAAATAATAACCTAAGCAGTTCCAGCTACAGTAGGATACATAAGATGTCATGTGACTCAGCCAATACTAATGATGATCCCTAGACCCCAATTTTGTAAAATGGCAATATCCTCAGATTAAAAATAGAGTTTAGAACTCTAAAGTACAAGTTTGACAACTGGAGATAAATACATACAATTCCAGTAGCACTGACCAAAGCAGGTTCAGTACTCAAGTGTATTTTTACGTCGCACAGCTTTACTGTTACTTAATACCTAAAAACAGTAAACATTTTTAAAGATACTAATGCTTTGTTAATATTTTTCATTTTCTTATTTTAGGTTTCCTACTTATTTTTCCTTCTTCCTGACTCTCCTTTTCTCCCTGTACTTACAGAAATTCATATGAGCGCTCATGAGGTGCAGGCAAGTACGCAGTAATAGCATCCAGCAATGGCTGCACTCCTTTGTTCTTCAGTGCACTGCCACAGAGTACAGGTACCGCTTTCTGAGCTACTGTGACTCTGCGGATAGCAGACTGTAACTGCAAAAAAAATAATTATTTTCTGTTAACATGTGAACTACAATTTAGTCTTAAATTGCATTCCAGATGTCACATATTGCTAACAAATCCCCAGAAGTTAAAAAGTATGTCCACAAAGATCACATCACTCATCCAAACTCCGTTTGCTACTTTTGAGCTCCAAACCATAAACCCAAATGTTCAGATGCTAAAACAGAATACACTGCTTTAAAGATTTCTAAACATTTCAGGCAGATCGGCAGCTGTCCTTTTTCTAGCAGTCCTTTTAATTCAGAATGTTGTACTTCACCACTTTCAACATGCAGTGTCTGAAGATCCAGCCACTTCATAGCAGCTCATATGCTACTTTTGTTAGTAAGAATCAGCAGCTCGGACACAAACTGCACCGAGTCTACCTGGAAATTCCATTCACCCTTCCCTAAACTCTTTTGCAGCAGTCTAACTTTCAAAAAAAAAACCAACCGAAACCAAAACCAAAAACACAGCCTTCCTGAACAAAGGTACCCTACCTCCTACTTTTAAAATTGTGCCTAGCATGTCTGAGAATCATGGTTAGTGCATTATTGTACAAAATTGATACTAAGCTAGAATATACTTTGTCCTAAATACACAATACTGTAAATTCACTACAAAAGCTGGTGTGATTTTTTTTGTTGATAAAAAATTCACATCTGCAAAATCATAATCTGCATGTGCCAAAGGAAGAAAAACACTGCCTTTCAGAATAACAGCTACTAAAAACTTGTTTCTAAAGAATGAAATGTAAAAATTACCTTGTCAGCTGGTATTAAGTCAAAATTTTCACTATATTCTCCTAGAACCAGTTCAGCAAATTCATCATCCAGATCCGCAACCTTCAACAGAATAGTTCTTTATTATTTGTCATGTAGCAGTTTCACAGGTAAGTCACAAATTTTAGTTATTTAGGAAACAGAGCAGGAACAAAGCCTCCAAAGACATCAGAGATCATAAATTCAAGCCACAGCAAATTACAGAAATGAAGGTTTCAAGAAAGGATGGGGGGGAATCAACTCATAACGCTGCTGCCAGGCAACATCACTGGGAGGCAGAATGCTTGCACTTCTCCCTGAAATTGAAAAAGCCTGCAGCCATACAGTGACAGCCATGAAGGGTGTAACTGAATGTATTTCAGTTCTGCAAACAAGGTAAAGTCTGAAGTAAGCAGCAAGTAACCTTTGCGAGCCAACAGATATACAGCTGGAAAAAACAGACAAGCCTTCAGGGCATTTTCACCTTTTTCACGTCAAAGGCTTGTAGGTCCAAGAGCTCATCTGTGTTTTCAAACTGTACCACAAATAAATTAACTACTCTTTAAACCTCGTCTCACATAGATCCTTGCACTGTCATAGACTCGGGACCCTCTAAGTGCAGGAAAGAACTTTGTCCCCTCTAGTGGCTACGACAGCAGTTGACCAAATACTGAAATGATCATTGGTAAACAATTAGAAGTCCAAGCAAGGTAATAGTTAAAACATGAGAAATAAAGAAAACTATCCATTTATTTAAGTGAAAGCAAAGCGTGCAAGATGGCTGGTATTCGAACTACTAAATTTTACAATGTTTCTGAAAAGGAGTGTTAATAGGATAGAAAGTATATAAAAAATATTTTACAAACACAAGGTTATCTCATTTATCACAGTACTGGTCCAACCCTTCCAGCTTCAGGAAGGACCCAAAAACCAAAGGAAAAAACCCCAACAATGTTCTTACAAAGCTTTCTATCTGACAATAGATTTCTGAAGATAAGAAGCTGAGGAATAACACCCCTGTTTAAAACTTCTGAAATTTTGAAAACCAGACTGCATACATGTTTTACTGAACTCAGAGCAATATAAAATGCATCTCTCTGATTCTGAGGTTTCAAAGGAAATGGAAAGCCTAGCACCATCTGTTTATGCACTTGCACAGTGTTATTCAAAGTTGTATGGAAGGCAGCCCTTCCAGCAAAATGGATCAATATCAGCGATAAACACAGTTGTTAACCTCCCATAATTTTGCCTATAAAAGTACGCATTCAAATGTAATCACTATTACACTTTTAAGCTGTATATAAGCAAATCAAATGTAATAAAAAAACTTTTTACTTGGAGAGAAGGCTTGCTTAGAGTCTCTCAAGTACAACCAAATGTTCCAACGTCATTATATAAATTACACAAAATAATGTAGGACCTTAAAATGCCGGCTGAGGGGAGAAGAAAAACACTCTGGACAAACTATTTCAAATGTTCTGCACTGCTCAACAGGGAAATTATTCTTTTACTTCCATTAATTCTTCCACTCTTTACCCTTTCGAAACTGTCAACTGTGCAAAACCTGGTATCAAGTAGATCAAGCTTCTATTATCTTTCTTAGCCTCACCGTATGACAATCTATGTTAAAGAAATACTATTCTTTTCCCATCTCTCCCATAGACTTTTTGGATGAATCTGGAACAAGATTTACGGTGGGATTCAGCTGCCTCTAATTCAGAATTCAGTGCCATTTTGACCAGCCTGCAACATCCCATCCAGTTTCTAGCTGCCACTCCAGAAGGCTATGGATATCCTGCAGGTTCCAGATCACATCTACCAGGCCTCATGTGAGTGTCCCAAGTATCTTTTGGCATCTAAGACAGTACAAGATGCCATGTTAGCCAACTGAATGCTAAATTTAGTGTCAGCTTTCTTCAGTTCCCTATTTATAAAGCAGGGAGTGTTTTCCATTTTACGCACATATTGTACAGCCAGGGAGTCCAACTTTCTATATTCAGCATGTTTTACCATCACAGATTAATGATTCCAACATGCATTAAGCATCTTTGACAGACAGAAAGGAAGCAAAGAAAATTTTAAGCTAGTTTAATAAGGACAAATGCAGAATCTTGCACCTGGGACAGAACAAATCCATGCGCTGATAGAGTGAGGATCAACCAGCTAGGAAACAGCTCCACAGAAGTCAACCAGAGGGTCCTGCTGGACAAGAGAGCATGAGCCAGCAGCATCTCCTTCCAGCAGCAAAGACTAACTGCATACTGGGCTGCATCAGCAAGAGCACAGCCAGCGGATCTGGGCAAGGGGTTAGTACCCTCTACTCTGCACTTGCGAAGCTGCATCTAAAACACTGCCTGTGTTTAAGTTCCCCAGCATAAAAGAGACTGACAAACTGTGAGAAGTCCAGTGGAATACCACCGAGGTGGCTGGAGTGCAGTGGGAGGCCAAGACAAGTTTGTCTAACATGGAGAGGCTAAGGCAGGATGCAAATGCTGTCTCTTACTACTTGAAACGGTGGTGGTGGGCCAGCTTCAGGGAAAACAGAGCCAGATCCTTCTCAGAGGTACAAAAGGAAAGATCAAGCAGCACTGTCGCAGATTGCAAGACAGTAAATTCCCATTGGGCAAAAAGAAGTAATATTTCACTACAAGGATGATCAAGCACTGGGAGGGGCTGCCTAGAGACTGGAGAGCTGAACTGTACAAGGCCTGAGCAGCCCAATCTAATGCTGAAGTTAGCCCTGCTTTGAGCAGGTCACTGCACCAGACATGGCCAGAGGTCCCTTTCAGCCTATTTTTTCTACTGTTCTGAATAACAGTTTTAAATATATTATGTATTTACTTTAGAACTTTACTTGTTCTATTAAGGTATTTCTGGCATCCTGGACTTCTTGGAAGAGGTGGGGATCATCAGACTCCAGCAGCAGCTTTTGCTCAAAATTTTTTCCATCATCCAACTCAGAAGTAGGTTTCCAAATGATTTGTTCCTTCGTCACAAGATCAACCAGTCCTCTGAAGGTCTTGGCTTCCCCAATGGGCAACTGCAAAAAGAGTGGAGATTCTAGACAGCTGCAAAAAATTAAGAAAGGAGTTCTATTCGAAAGAAAGTAAATAAACATTCCAAGCTTACCTGTAAAAGCAAAGGTTTTGTCTTCAACTTTTGTTTGATACTCTCAACAGCATATGTAAAGCTATATTAAAACAACAGACACTGAGTTACACAAAACTTAATGATATAGTAAAACAGGTTTACCATTCCTTATTTACTGTCAAAATCACTCCTAAAATGACACAAAAATATGTATCTGCATAATCAAAGACGTATATAGTAAGTATTAACATAATTGGCTTGCTCTATGCTTAACAGAAAAAACTTTAACTTGATTAGATACATTCTCTTACAAGGCTTTTAACAATGATTAAAATAACTGTCTAAATACCTTGCCCTGTTTTTGTCCATCTTGTTCAAAAAGCAAATTCGAGGTATCTGATGTTTGTCCGCTTGTCTCCACACTGTCAGAGTTTGGGCCTAAAGCAAAAGACAAAATGGAAACATGAGTGCCAACTGCTGAGCTATACACTCCCCAATATCACGGAGGGACCGAGTTCAGAGTACTGAAGGGAACTGTCCTGCATGTGTTGTGACAATCCTCTATCTAGCAGCATAGAGAACTCCACAAGCAGCTTTGTCTCATCTCTCCTCTCAGCTGTCGTCACTCCCCAAGCCTCACTAAGGGCACACAGGCATACGGGCAAGAGAAACTAAGCATTACAGGGGATATATATGGAAAAAACTCAGTAATGTAGAGACTTAAGAATTTTTTGCCAACATACTTAAGCACACACAGGGAAGTATTTGTGTGGCTACACATGCAACACTAAAAATTTCTGTGGTTTTGCTAGTAATTTGTGTACTACCGAGCTATTTGTGATATACGTTTTTATTTGAAAGTTAAAATAAGTATATATGAAAATTGATTCAGATTTAGAAATAGTCTCTTACCAATACACAGAAATAACGCAAGAATGTCCTATACAGTTTTAGAAAAAAAAACAAACCACAAGACAAGCAGATCTAATTGTTTTGTTGTTGGGGGTGGTGGCTGTTACGTTCAGTTTCACAAACGATGGTACCTAAATGCATTCCAATAGTAAGTTAAATAACTTGACTCACACTAATCAAGGAGTTCTCTCATCCCTCATCTAGGAAAAAAGGCACGTCCCATGGAACACAGTGATTTCACAACATATGAATTTTCTACAGGATCGAACTACTCAAACATCTCATGTTATGAAGTCAAATTCCAGCCTGCCACCACCCTTTCTGCACTATGACCCAGAAGGGCACATTAAATAGGCTGTTGGGGAGGGAGACATTCTGGTGGAAAATTACACAGTTTCTACATGAAATCTGAAAATGAGAAATGAACAGATATTAATTTCTTTCCACTGGTGGAGCTAGCCAGAAGCATTCACCTCAATCAAAATTTTTAAAGGACAGCAACAAAACAAGAAAAAAACTCCAGATTTTAATGGGAATCTGATTTATTTGCCCCTTATTACCATGAAAATTCCTGAACACTACAGGACTTGAAATTAAATGCTCAGCTTCCTGAAGCTGAATTTTGATCAAAGCATCAAAAGAGATAATACAGAGCAACACCTCTCTACTATTATTATTTCAGTCTGATTTAAGTCATTAGATAAAAGAAAAATCTACCAGTTATTTTTACCTCAACACCAGCTGAAGCATCAAACACTGCTACAGCTCCATCCAGGACTCTCAAGCAACGCTCAACTTCCACTGTGAAGTCCACATGACCTGAAAAACAATCTTCCTTTTATACCATCATAATTCAAACAGGCAACATCAACAAGTTATTACAATTTTTTTTAACATATTTTTTTAAATCACGTCAAAACAACCCTATCTTCATGTGCAGAGAAATACAGCCATCAGTCCTTGAAATACCCAGACTGTTATATTGCAATCCCAGAACTGAGAGCAATTTAGTGTGGAAATGTCTGAACTCACTTTAAACAAGGCAGATTAGGCACCAGCAAACAATAATTAGCCAAAGCTGAACAGAGCTCAGTATAGGCCTTTTTACCACCACAATTACACCAATTACACATTGCACCATATTTAAAACTAAGACTTACATTCTACAACACCCCACCTCATCTACTCTCCCCTAATAATGTGAGTATTGCTAAAGCGTAGTACCTGGGGTGTCAATCAGATTGATTCTGTAGTCCTTCCAGTCAAACGTAACAGCAGCAGATTGAATGGTAATACCACGTTCTCGCTCCTGTACCATAAAATCTGTCACTGTGTCCCCATCATCAACATCTGAGAACAAGAAGCAGGATTACAGTTGGGTAGGTAAATAATTCAAAAGCTGAAACTGTCTTGGAATACAGATGCTGAGAGAGTTTTGGAAATACTGTTCTTTTTTTATATATATAAGCTACAAAAACTAGCCTTTTTTGGAAAATGATAATGCCAGCTAATTTACCTAGGCTCCCTTTCCAGGGAACAAATACTCCGTAAGTCAAATACAAGCAATTCCAACAACTTTTTTTTGTTGTTCTTAATCTTAGTAACACCATAAGAAACTTAAAAACTAAAGCAAAGTCCAAAATAATTAACAAACTACAGTTTTAAAAAAACCTGGCTGCACTCATTGTATGGAATATGATTGACATTTTAAAATTTACTAATTAAAAGGTAATTAAATTAAAATTAAAGCTAAAAAAAAAACAAAAAAAAAACCCAAAAAAACACCAAACCAAACAAGTAAGAGGTTGGGTTTTGCTTGTGGGGTTTTTTTAATTTTTTTATTAAAAAGAGAAGCAGTTCCACATTTTTAAACAAGCAGGCCACCAAGTTCAACTGCTCCGCAAGCCTAACATCTTCCACCATTCTCATACACCATAGAGAACAGGGAATTAAATTTAAAAGGTTAGAAGGTAGCACAAATGGATGCTGCTGTGACTCTTTCAACCTTGAAGAATTCTGTAAGAGTTGCTGAAGCAACATGGCTTTCAAAAGAAATGGTTACTTTTCATTAATCTGATTTCTTTACAGGTTGAAAGAGAACTGAAGAAACAGCTTTACCAGAACACCCAATGAGCAACAAGTTAAACAAATCAACGCACTAAAAGTAAAAGAAAAATATGAACCTATGATCTCTCAAAGTACAACTGCCTTAGAACATACTGGAATGTGCATTAAAATGTCATTATATTGCAGCACAACTTTGGAACAGCTGGCTTCTACGCTAAGTATTCTACCAGCAACCTCTAACTCTATCATGTGTTATTGTATACTATTAAATCTCTCAAAGCTACTAAAATACAAAAAGTATTTCTAACCTCCAAGTGTTCTTATGTATCCAGAATAATACAGCATTCTCTCTGTTGTCGTAGTTTTCCCTGCATCAATGTGGGCCATAATGCCAATGTTTCGGATCCTGCACAAAGCGAAAACATTGCTTTTACTGAAGTAATTTTTTTATTCAGTGATATTGTATAAACAATTAATATTCACTGAGAATAGCATACCAGATGAATACCGTTTTTCCTCTGTTGCATACCTGGTACAGTGTACGTTCTGATACTGAAGTATGTTAGTATTGAAATGGTGGATTTCCTTCAGATCAGTAGTACTCAGGAATTTTATAACAGGCTTCCATGCTTCACTTCAGTGGAAAGCCACCTCTTGGCCACCTCCTCACCCATCTGCCCGCCCCACAGACAGAAGCAGCCCCTCCACCCTCTCATTCATCCAATCCCTAACCCCTGCTGCCTGAAACAATCCATTGCATATATACCCTTCATGCCCCAAATATAGCATCCAAGTTCCCATAAAGTTGTCCTTGATTCTATTCAGCCAAGTCTTCCTTCCTGAAGAACCTTGCCCGTAGCTTCCAAAACTGCTTCACTAGCTCTGCGCATCACAGGCTTGCAATCAGCCCCTATATTCACCATTGATGCTAGCTGAATTCGCCCTCAGGACAGAAGTAATCTTCCAAGCGAACCTCGCACCCAAGCCATTTCTTTGGCAGCTCAACCTCTAATTACCTTGCCCCCATCAAACTCGGCTGAGCACAAAGCGTTCAGCCCTGCCCACAGCCCAGCCTAGCAGTGGTCTAGGTGCCAAGACATCCATTTCCCCTCATTTAGCTCTCAGCAACCACCATGGATTTGGAGCTTCCCTAAGAGTCCAGTTTTGGTTCTGATGCTGTAAACAAGAGACAGTGCAAGACCTCTCTGACAGGAACAACCATTCTATATTGAAACATTAGAAGGGTAAAAGTAAGAAAATACTAACTTTAATTTAGAACATGTACATGAACTACACATGTGACAGGCATAGCAACAACCCATGACTTTTTATCATATCAATTTTTCTGGCTGCCAGTTACATTTGAAAAATAAGCTAGCATGATGTACCTGGATATATGAGGATTAATGACAGAACGCAGAGACTTAACATCTCCTAGAAACAAACAAAACAAAACAACAATTTGTAAGACTGATGCCAATGTAGAAAGGATAGATTTTAACAAAATTTAATAAGCTTTTTAGGCATTTTCTTCAATATATTTAAAAAAATAAGATGCAGAGCCACAACTCATCACAATTTGTAATCTCTACCACCTGAGATTTCTAAAGATATGGACTTAATATTCAAGAAATATCTCTCTCAAAAACAGAAACACTCTTCAAAACAGCTGTAATTTAAAAACAAGAGGAAAAAGTCATCACAGAAAAGTATCATCAGCACAGTAAAATCTCACTCTGCAGAAGCAGTAACAGAACATGCCACAGTCAAAGACAAATGTAACGCTGACATTCATCTGAACTGGCTATTAGATAACAGATTTCAAAAGTCATTTCTCCTCTAAACACTGAAGCTAGACAGCATGATTCTCAGGAAGAAAATGCAAACTGACCTTGGTTAAGAAAATATGGCACTCAGGAGTTTTAAATGTGCATTTTCTTGAATGATATTTCTTCTGTCACACTCTATTTAGTTGGAAAATAAGCTGCCAAGCTAAATTTTGAAACTAATCCACAATTCAGTTACTCAAGCCATTTAAGCTGTGTTTGAGGAACTCACTTTCGTAGTACTTTAGTTTATCTTTGATAGGCCAAACAGAATTCAACAATATTTAAATTAACATTCCTTCACCATCTACAGATCTTCCTTCTTACCAGAAAGACATTAAAAAGGCATCTTATAGGTTAACCTCTTGATGAGGAGAAAGACTGATCTTACGAGAAGCAAAGTAGCAGGCTGGAAATTCACCAACACCCATCACCGCCACCTAACACTGTCTTTTTCCTCTCCAGTTTCTAAAATAACCCACAAAATAACATACTAGTATGTCTGATATTTCTTGCTTGCCTAAGTCACAATATCTTCTTGTGCATGGAATGAAGCTCTACCTCCATGTGACACACTGAGATACTCAGCACAGCAAAACCGGGGATAAATACTGTAGACAGCAAGGACATTTCATAGACAACTACATAGAAACAGTAATATGTAGCAACAGAGACTGTGTTGATACTGGCAACTAAGAGCAAGTCTTTGTTTCAGGTACATGGCTGCAGGTTAGGACTTTTGCTAAGATACACAGTGCCGAATCCATTAACGATTTTTTTTTTTTTTTAAGGAAGTTGGTTACCCTCTAGTTACCAGTATTTTCTTCCCATCTCTATCTTGATGTGAAAAAGTGTGGAAGAAAAGGCCCTGACTCCCAACAGTACCTTATTATCAACCAGCTTCCATTCAATCTCAGTGTAGCTACTCAAAAACAAGCAAAAAAATCCTTTTAACTGAAACTGTGTTTTCCAAGTATCTTATTCTTTTTACTGTCTTTTACCCCAAGCCTCCAAAGAAATATACTAATGATAACTTAAAACTTCTACTTAATCAGATTCCTGCCCTTGCCAAACATGCTGGCTATCATCAGCTAGTTGATAACCAATTAATACTTCAGGCAACTGGGCAGGGGTTCCAGCACACTTCACAACTGACCTGACTTCTTATACATCTGTATCTTTTCCTTTTCTTAATTTTCTAAGGGCTTTACACCATACATCTACTGAGAAAAGAGCAGCAATACAAACCACTTTTTTTTTTTTAGCCTCTGAACCTTTTAACTGCTCTGTTTGTGCTTCATACACTAAATTCTATCAATAATAACCAAAAGAATACAATACAACACAATTTAGAAAGTATTCTTGCTCATTTTTAGAATAATTCTTACTATTAAGAAAATAATTTAAACTTATACCTGGTGGAGAACTGTAGTTTCTTAGACTGCAGTTTTGCTTTGTCACACTTACGACTCTCATTTTTGTCTTCCTGAAACACACGTGCTTAAAGGAAAAAAAAAACCACACACCACAAAGAATATTTATCATTATAAATAATTACTTTGTAACTACATTTTTGCCAGTTGTAGAAAACTAAATGAAAAAAATACCTACAGTAACTAATACTGTTATTATATACTGATATAAGCTCAAAGTACCAGCTATTTGGAAGCAGAAGCATGAAGATGGTAGCACCGAAGTTTAAACCAAGTCCAATACCAATATTATTTAGGAAGTCCAGTAGAAATCTACAATAGCATCAAAACATGTTGTCAGTAGCCACAATATTTTAAATATGTCTAATTATTGGTGTAAATAATATAAATTTAACTATGACAAACATTAGCTATTCAAAATCACAGACAACTAAAAAAGTTTACATAAAAATTACAAATTCAACTTCCATATTCTGACTGATGTAAAGTCCAATTCTAACATAAAATTACGCGCTGTTTGGATACTAATTTTTAAATGAAAGACCAAAAAAAAAAAGAAGTTTCCTCAGAGTAACTCCAGTATTTCTTTTTCTGACAGTGGACGTTTCAAAATTTCGGACAAAGTTTACCTCAGTGCACAACCTTGATGACTTCAATGTGGTCACCAAAAATTTCCTTCTAATTCTCAACATTCTGGCTCCTGTGTCTAAAGTTGTTCCCTGCCAAGATGAGTAAACATTGTACAAAACATTTATGACAGGAAAAAAGTAACTATATTACTTCCATATAAATCAATCATGAAACTTAACTGTTTTTCAAGTTAGATCAGGTTACTGTTTTTCAGGTTACTTCTTTGCACGTTAAATCGGTCTCAGATCTGTAAAATGAAAGACCTTAAGCCTTGAAAATGCAGCATAAATGCATGCCCACAAACACTAAACGTATTTCTCAAAGAAATTTGCAAACAGTAAAGCAGATTAACATCGGAATTTACACTGACGCTTAGGTAACCTCTAGACTACCAGTTACCAATCAGTGAAGTGTAAATATTTCTTCTGAACGTGAGAGAGGAAGGGGGCAGGGAAAAGTATGTACTTGGGACAGAAATAACAGAAAATATTAAATACTATGAGCTTTTAAGCATCGCCAAAAACAGTGTGACACAAAGCCCAAGCGCAGAAGCTTCAAAAGCATTCCTAGCTGGCTACTGCTTATTTAAGGAGACACCAATACCCACCTCCAGTGATTTTATGCTTCGTGGTAGAGTTTCACATCACAGAAAAAGGAGCTTGCACACAGGCTCACTTCCACTCCCTCACCTTACGAGCCACACACCCGACTTCTAGAGCCGCCGCTGCACTTTGCTGACCCGGCGAGCAGGACGGCCGCGGGGCCCTCACGCTGCC